>NW_025896087.1:1566736-1784677 GCF_002878395.1 Capsicum annuum | reverse complement strand
GATATCGTGAAACATGACATGGATCTAGGCACACCGCTATAGTTTTCAGGTACAAGTACCCCCAGGACTCGATGGAAAGAAACTGACACACATGACTAACTTGATCATAAGAGTAGAGTCCATAATTTATAATATCATAAGTAGGGATCTCATACTAAGCATGGTTATCAACAATGTATTGCATGGCAAGGATTTCATATCACATGGAAGTACTTGCACAATCTTAATATCATGTTCATTGAAAAATCATATTGGCAACACATACCAATAGCATGGAAGTTCATGTGGATTGCATGGTTATCATACATCTTGTTCATTAGTAGGATTTGCAAGTAAACATAGCATAATTTCAGAATAACAGTTCATGAGTATTCCAACAACATTTATAAGGCACATTATAAACATAGAAGTCATTGGAACGTAAGGGCATATCATGAATCCTTCACTTTATTACAATTTAGCTATATTGCATGATTTCTAGTTTCTTAGGAATTTTATCAAACACCTTACATGCACATCTTAAGCATAGGTGAAATCATCAAATTATACATCATCGAAAACCAAATTTACATGTTTCCAAATCATATGATATCATGAAATTCAAGAAAAACATATAAAGATTCCATCTAGGGAATCACCCAATATCAACAACATGATCATCAACACCAACAATATAGAAATCATGCTTTGTGATGAAAAAGAGGGTTTTTGAGCTTTATGGATGAAAGGGGTCATAAATCAACTCACGCATACCTTAGAAGGAAGATTCTTGATGATTGACGGAGGAATTTCCTTGAAATTGGATCTTCAAGATTAGTTACGCAATCCTAGTTGTTTTTCTCTTTTAGTGCTCTTGGATGATGAGCTTTGAGATTATAATAGGATTGTAATATGTTTAGAAGCTATATATTTTTTAGGGTTAAGTTTAGGGACTTGGAAGGAGTGTTAAAAGACTTGATTACCCTTAAAATAACTCAAAACAGAGTATTTTTGGTACCTGGAACTAACTTAGGCAGCGCCTAAGTGAATGCCTAAGCTAGGTTAGGCGGCTCCTAACAAATCGCCTATGCTTGGGTTGGGCGGCGCCTAACCAATTGTCTATCCTTACTGTCTCTCGTAAAAATGGGCATAACTTTTTGTTCGGGTATTGGATTAAGGCAAAATTTGTATTGTTGGAAAGAAAATTTGATTCTCTATAATTTGGTAGGTCTAAATCAACCAAAATACCACATTAACATCAAGTTGTACTCATTCAAAGATGACCCTTATAAAATCAAACACTTAAACTTGATGGATTCAAAAACTCTTAGCTTGTATTACCTTAAGTGACTCATATGAACATGCTTAATTCATCATAAGCTATGCTATCACTAGGATATTCATTGTAAGTCATGTACTCAAGTATGAATTACAGGATAGGAGATTTCACTTCCTAGCTTAGAAACATGTAGGGTATTACAATATCTCCCCCTTGGGAATATTCGTCATCGAATGACAATTTACTGAGAAGGATACAAGACAATAGAACCTAAATTGAACATGAAGAACTCAAACTTGATCTCATGACTGACTACTAAACATACTGAACTCGTGCATATCTGATGCATGGACAACTGACACATGAATGCATGACTGAGTATGAAACAGTTAATGGGTACCAAGTTTATACTGGAAACATGATTGTAAAACTGAATAAGATTAAGGAAAACTGTTATCTTGAGCTTGATTTGAATTGGTGGGGAATAGGTGAGGATACTTGGTATGCATATCTTCTTCTGCTTCCCAAGTAGCTCCCTCATGAGACTGATTTCACCAAAGAACCTTGACTAGAGGGACTTCTTTGTTCCTCAATCTACAAGTTTGATAATCTAAGATTTTTACTAGAATCTCTTCATAGGAGACGTTGTTCTGAATGTTGATGCTCTGAATAGGGACTGAGGCTAGATCTGAAAGCAACTCAAGCTCATAAGCTACCTTGCCGAATGGACAAAGAATTCTGAAGGGACCGACATACCGGGGACTTAGTTTCCCTTTCTTGCCGAACCTCTTCACTCCCTTCATAGGAGAGATCTTAAGATAGACATAGTCATTGACCTCAAACTCGAGATCCTTTCTACGAACATCTGCATAGGACTTCTGTCGGCTCTAAGTAGACCAAAGTCTCTCTCTAATCAACTGAACTTTCTCTAAGACGTCGAATACTAAGTCAGGACCTATGATTGAGGCCTCACTAACTTCAAACCAACCGATCAGAGATCTGTATCTCCTACCATAGAGAGCTTTGAATGAAGCCATCTGAATACTAGAATGATAGCTATTGTTGTATGCAAACTCAATCAAGGGAAAGTGGTCGTCCTAACTTCCCTTGAAGTCAATTGCTCAAGACCTTAGCATATCTTCAAGTCTGAATGGTCTTCTCTTCTTGACCATCTTTCTGAGGATAAAATGTTGTGCTGAGATGGACTTTGGTACTAAAACCATCTTGGAATGCTTTCCAAAAGTGAGAAGTAAACTGGGTACCTCTGTCTAGGATGATAGACAGTGGAACACCGTGTAACCTGACTAAATCCCTGATATAGAGTTTGGCATAATCCTCGATGGAATAAGAAGTACAAACAGGAAGGAAATAAGTTGACTTGGTCATTCTATCTATAATGACCCAGACTGAATCATGCTGATGATGAGTTCTAGTCAAACCCATCGCGAAGTCCAGGTTAACTTTTTCCCACTTCCAAGTTGGAATGGTGAACTCTTGCATGGAACCACTAGGTTTCTGATGCTCTATCTTAACCTGCTAACATGTAGAGCACTTAGCCATAAACTCTGCAACATTTCTCTTCATCCAACTCCACTAACAGATCTCCCGCATGTTGTGGTACATCTTAGTGGCCCCTGGATGAATAGAGTATCGCACACCATGCGCTTCTACAAGTATTCGGTGCCTCAATTCATCTACACCTAGACCAAATAGATGACCCTGACAACGAAGAACACCATCTCCCCCTTGGGAGAAAACCTCAACTTTCTGATTCTGAACTGACTCTTTAAGCTTGACAAGGCTAGGATCCCTGTCTTGTTTCTCTTTCACCTTGGAAACTAGAGATGACTCTGAACTATTATGAACACATACACCGCCCTCTGAAGAATCGACTAAGCGAACGCCTAGTCTGCCAAGCTGATGGATCTCGTGAGCTATATTTTTCTTACCATCCTCAACGTGAGAAATACTACCCATGGAAAGTCGACTGAGAGCGTCGGCCATAACATTGGGCTTGCCCGGATGATAAAGAACAATTATGTCGTAATCCTTTAAGAGCTCTAACCACCTTCTCTGGCGATGATTGAGATCTTTTGGGGAAAAGACATACTGGAGGCTTTTATGGTCTGTGAAGACATCTACATGAACTCCATAGAGATAATGCCTCCAACTCTTCAAGGCAAAAACTACAGCTGCTAACTCCAGATCATGAGTAAGATAATTCTTCTCATGTGACTTTAACAGTCTTGAGGCATAGACTATGACCTTACCATGGTGCATGAGGAAGTAACCTAAACCTACTCTGGATGCATCACAATAGACTACAAAACCATCTGAACCATCTAGAATAGCTAGAACTAGAGCAGAGGTGAGCCGAGTCTTCAACTCTTGAAAGCTCTTCTCGCATGAATCTAACCACTGAAACGTAATCTTCTTTTGAGTCAATCCGTACATGAGAGATGAAATAAAAGAAAATCCCTCAAAAAACAATCTATAATAGCAAGCCAAAGCCAAGAAACTCCTAATATCTGATGGAGATATGGGTCTGCGCCAGTTTCTTATAGCCTTGGTTTTCTGAGGATCTACTCTAATGCCATCACCAGAAACAATATGGCCAAGGAATGCTACTGATCTTGGCTAAAATTTGCACTTGCTAAACTTAGCGAATAACTGGTAATCCCTGAGTGTCTGAAGAACAATCCTAAGATGAACTACATGATCACGCTCTATGCGAGAATAGACCACAATATCATCTATGAAGACTATGAAAAACATGTCCAAGTACTTCTTGAACACATGGTTCATCAAATCCATAAAAGATGCAGGGAAATTGGTAAGACCAAATGACATGACTAAAAATTCAAAGTGACCATACTGAGTACAAAAAGTTGTCTTCGGAATGTCACATTCTCTAACTCTGAGTTGATGATAGCCTAATAGAAGGTCTATCTTGGAAGAGTAACTGGAACCCTGAATTTGGTCTAATAGATCATTAAGTCTGGGTGAAGTCCCGAACCCTAGCTGCTTTGGGATTGGCCACTGGATTGGCCAAAGTGACTGGTGTCCATTCAGTCTGTGACACCATGGACTGAGCAAGTATGGTAAATGCGGCTCTAAACTCTGCATGGGAAACATGTTTGCCCAAAGGATCTTCGGTCTGAGGAGCTAGCTGGTTTCTTCTCTTTGGGGCCATGGTCTAGACTAATAGAAGAATGGATTAGACTGAGAGTTTAACTTGTGATTATGCTCACTAGCATGACATGAATAATGAAGAAAGGGGACAGTTCCTAAAACATCTTATACCCTCCCGCACATGAATGTGGCAGGAAACACACCCATGTACAAGACTCTACTAGATGCGTGTTTCAGACTTCCTAGGACTCTATTGAACCTTAGGCTCTGATACAAAGTTTGTAATACCACGATTCGCTAAACCAGAATTCTACACGGTGCTCATGAGCCCGAGGGACCACAAGCTAACCCATGACTTATATCTGTACCTGTATACTGCAAATCTTGATATAATAATGCGGAATACATAGAATTGTAAGGTCATAAGGTTCAACTGAATAAAATCATGTGGCTGAAAATACCCAAAACAACTCAATCTAAACGTAAATCTGAACATAAATCTTAAAGCCTCTAAACTATCCGAACAAGGAGTTGAAGGAACATGTCTCCAACTAACTCCGTAAAATTGAACTGAAGAAATAAATAAATGAATCAAATCATATTGTCCTCGAATCAATGAGGACTCACTGTGTCTCTACGACTAGAATGCTACTGCTACTACTAGGCTGGAGCTCGTGTCTCAGAACCTATGGTGTAATATGAAAAGAAAGAACCATAGTGCAAATGCGTCAGTACACCTAAATTACTGAGTATACGAGAAAGGTAGGCTAAACATAAATGGTTTCATGTATGAACAACACTGAATGACTAATATGAACGTGGGAGTGCAAACACACATATATAGAAACTGGGACCGTGAATACGTGATAGCATGACCTGTAAGCTAATACATAGTTTACTGATAACTGTCATGACTGATACTAAAACTGATAACATAGACGATTGTATCTGACAGTCCTGTATATACTGAAATCTGAAGAACGCCTTCAGTTTTTTTACTGAGACTGATACTAAAATTGTGGGAAGTAATGTTTAAGCGACATGCCCCATGTGTGCCATTATGGCTAAGCTGGGGTCCAATCTCTGCCCTAACTAGAGGGGTGTCCATACCATGAATCGGGTAAGGACAGCCTGTGAGTGACCCTTATCTATCGGGTACTACATGAGAACGGTGGGAACACTAAACTGACGGGGTAAGCCACCTCATCAACCCTAATCTGATGGGTTAAGATGTCTCAACCTACACTGGCTACGTAGTTTTGGAACACAAGGATGACTAATAAGAATTACACCCTTAACTGGCGGGTGAGTTCCCATCTTTGGGTTCACTCGGTGCTAACCTCTACTCCCATCTGGAGGGACTAGACATGGATAACGAACTATGCATGACTTTATCTTACTGAATTCCATTGACTGGTGGAATATTACTGATATCTGACAATTAACTTAGATCATGAGGTTTTTTTAAGTCACATGACTGACTGAAGTCTATGGAATCATAGCTTGAGTTCGGATATCGTGAAACATGACATGGATCTAGGCACACCGCTATAGTTTTCAGGTACAAGTACCCCCAGGACTCGATGGAAAGAAACTGACACACATGACTAACTTGATCATAAGAGTAGAGTCCATAATTTATAATATCATAAGTAGGGATCTCATACGAAGCATGGTTATCAACAATGTATTGCATGGAAAGGATTTCATATCACATGGAAGTACTTGCACAATCTTAATATCATGTTCATTGAAAAATCATATTGGCAACCCATACCAATAGCATGGAAGTTCATATGGATTGCATGGTTATCATACATCTTGTTCATTAGTAGGATTTGCAAGTAAACATAGCATAATTTCAGAATAATAGTTCATGAGTATTCCAACAACATTTATAAGGCACATTATAAACATAGAAGTCATTGGAACGTAAGGGCATATCATGAATACTTCGCTTTGTCACAATTTAGCTATATTGCATGATTTCTAGTTTCTTAGGCATTTTATCAAACACCTTACATGCACATCTTAAGCATAGGTGAAATCATCAAATTATACATCATGAAAAACCAAATTTACATGTTTCCAAATCATATGATATCATGCAATTCAAGAAAAACATATAAAGATTCCATCTAGGGAATCACCCAATATCAACAACATGATCATCAATGCCCAACTATATAGAAATCATACATTATGATGAAAAATAAGGTTTTTGAGATTTATGGAGGAAAGGGGTCATAAATCAACTCACGCATACCTTAGAAGAAAGATTCTTGATGATTGACGGAGGAATTTTCTTGAAATCGGATCTTCAAGCTTAGTTACACAACCCTAGTTGTTTTTCTCTTTTAGCGATCTTGGATGATGAACTTTGAGATGATAATAGGGTTGTAATATGTTTAGAAGCTATATATTTCGTAGAGTTAAGTTAAGGGACGTTTAAGGAGTGTTAAAAGGCTTAATTACCCTTAAAATAACTCAAAACGGAGTGTTTTTGGCACCTGGAACTGACTTAGGCGGCGCCCAAGTGAATGCCTAAGCTAGGTTAGGCCGCGCCTAACCAATCACCTATGCTTGAGTTGGGCGGCGCCTAACCAATCGTCTATCCTTACTGTCTCTCACGAAAATGGTCATAACTTTTCACTCGGGTATTGGATTAAGGCAAAACTGGTATCGTTGGAAAGCTAATTTGATTCTGTACAATTTGGTAGGTCTAAATCAGCCAAAATACCACATTATCATAGGGTTATACTCGTTAAAAAATGACCCTTGCAAAATCCAACGCTTAAACTTAATGGATTCAAAAACTCTTAGCTTGTATTACCTTAAGTGACTCAAATGAACATGCTTAATGCATCATAAGCTATCCTATCACTAGGATATTCATTGTAAGTCATGTACTCATGTATGAATAATAGGATAGGATATTTCATACATTGGAATACTTATTCACATCCTATCTTAGAAACATGCAGGGTATTACAATATCTCCCTCTTAGGAACATTCGTCATCGAATGAGAATTTACTGAGAAAGGATACACGACAATAGAACCTAAAGTGAACATGAAGAACTGAAACTTGATATCATGACTGACATGCTAAACATACTGAACTCGTGCATATCTGATGCACGGACTACTGACAAATAAATGCATGACTGAGTATAAAACAGTTAATAGGTACCAAGTTTATACTGGAAACATGATCGTGAAACTAACTAAGATTAAGGAAAACTGTTACCTTGAGCTTGATCTGAATTGGCGGGGAAGTGGTGAGGATACTTGGTATGTATATCTACTTCTGCTTCCAAAGTAGCTCCCTTATGAGACTGATTTTGCCAAAGAAACTTGACTACAGGGATTTCTTTGTTCCTCAATCTACGAGTCTGACAATCTAAGATTTCGACTTAAATCTCTTCATAGGAGACACTGTTCTGAATGTCGATGCTCTGAATACGGACAACAACTGCAGGGTCTTCTATGCACTTCTTTAGCAAAGACACATGGAAGAATGGATAGACTGAGGCTAGATCTGAAGGCAACTCAAGCTCATAAGCTACCTTATCAAAGCGACAAAGAATTCTGAAGGGACCGATATACCGGGGACTTAGTTTCCCTTTCTTACCAAACCTCTTCACTCCCTTCATGGGAGAGATCTTAAGATAGACATAGTCATTAAACTCGAACTCAAGATCCTTTCTACGAACATCTGCATAGGACTTCTGTCGGCTCTAAGCAGCCCAGAGTCTCTCTTTGATCAATTGAACTTTATCTAAGGTGTCGAATACTAAGTCAAGACCTATGATTGAGGCCTCACTAACTTCAAACCAACCAATCAGAGATCTGCATCTCCTACCATAGAGAGCTTTGAATAGAGCCATCTGAATACTATAATGATAGCTATTGTTGTATGCAAACTCAATCAAAGTCAAGTGCTCGTCCCAACTTCCCGTGAAGTCAATTGCTCAAGCCCTTAGCATATCTTCAAGAGTCTGAATGGTCCTCTCTTCTTGACCATCTTTCTGAGCATAAAATGTTGTACTGAGATAAACTTGGGTATCGAAACCCTTTTGGCATGCTTTCCAAAAGTGAAAAGTGAAATGGGTACCTCTGTCTGAGATGATAGATAGCGGAACACCGTGTAAACTGACTAACTCCCTGATATAGAGTTTGGCATATTCCTCAGCGGAATAAGAAGTACGAATAGGAAGGAAATGAGCTGACTTGGTCATTCTATCTATAATGACTTAGACTGAATCATGATGATGATGAGTTCTGGTCAAACCCGTCGCGAAGTCCATGTTAACTTCTTCCCACTTCTAAGTAGGAATGGTGAACTCTTGCATAGAACCAATAGGTTTCTGATGCTCTATCTTAACCTACTGATATGTAGAGCACTTAGCTACAAACTTTGAAACATCTCTCTTCATCCCACTCCACCAATAGATCTCCCGTATGTCGCGGTGAATCTTAGTGGCCCCTGGATGAATAGTGTATCGCGCACCATGCGCTTTTGCAATTATTTGCTGCCTCAATTCATCTACACCTGGAACAGATAGACGACCCTGACAACAAATAACACCATCTCCCCCTTGGGAGAAAACCTCAACTTTCTAATTCTTAACTGACTCTTTAAGCCTGACAAGGCCAGGATCCCTGTCTTGTTTCTCTTTCACCTCAGAAACTAGAGATGAATTTGAACTATTATGAATATATACACCACCCTCTGAAGAATCGACTAAGCAAATGCCTAGTCTGGCAAGATAATGGATCTCCTGAGCCATGTTTTTCTTACTATCCTCAATGTGAGAAATACTACCCATGGAAAGTTGACTAAGAGCATCGGCCACAACATTGGCCTTGCCCGGATGATAAAGAACACTTATGTCGTAATCCTTGAAGAGCTCTAGCCACCTTCTCTGGCAAAGATTGAGATCTTTCTGGGAAAAGACATATTGGAGGCTTTTATGGTCTGTGAAGACATATACATGAACTACATAGAGATAATGCCTCCAAATCTTCAAGGCAAAAACTACGGCTGCTAACTTAAGATCATGAGTAGGGTAATTCTTTTCATGTGGCTTTAACTTTCTTGAGGCGTAGGCTATGACCTTACCATGCTGTATGAGGACATAACCTAAACCCACTCTGGATGCATCACAATAGACTACAAAATCATCTAAACTAGATGGAATAGCTAGAACTGGAGCGGAGGTAAGTCGAGTCTACAACTCTTGAAAGCTCTTCTCGCATGAATCTGACCAGTGAAATATAATCTTCTTTTGAGTCAATCTTGGCATGAGATATGCAATAAAAGAAAATCCCTCGACAAACCATCTATAATAGCTAGCCATACCCTAGAAACTCCTAATATGTAATGGAGATATGGGTCTGTGCCAGTTTCTTATAGCCTCAGTTTTCTGAGGATCTACTCTAATGCCATCACCAGGAACAATATGTCCATGGAATGCTACTGATCTTAGCCAAAATTTGCACTTGTTGAACTTAGCGAATAGCTGGTGATCCCTGAGAGTCTGAAGAACAATCCTAAGATAGTCTGCATGATCACGCTCTATGCAAGAATAGACCAGACTATCATCTATGAAGACTATGACAAACATGTCCAAGTACTGCTTAAACACATGGTTTATCAAATCCATAAAAGATGCAGGGGCATTGGTAAGACCAAAGGACATGACTAAAAATTCAAAGTGACCATATCGAGTATGAAAAGTTGTCTTCGAAATGTCACATTCTCTAACTCTGAGCTAATGATAGCCTGATTTGAGGTCTATCTTGGAGAAGTAACTGGCACCCTAAATTTGGTCGAATAGATCATCAATCCTTTGAAGAAGATATTTGTTCTTGACCGTGACCTTGTTGAGTTAACGGTAATCAATACACATCCTGAGAGAACCGTCTTCCTTGCGCATGAAAAATACTGGTGCACTCTATGAGGAAACACTGGGTCTGATGAATCCCTTATCTAAGATATCATTCAATTGATCTTTCAGTTTCTTGAGTTCTGCTGTGCCATTCTGTATGGCAGAATAGAAATATGTTGAGTATCCGAAAGAAGGTCTATACCGAAGTCTATTTCCCTTTCGGGAGGAATGCCTTGAAGATCTTCGGGAAAGACCTCTGAGTATTCATTAACAATAGGGACTGTTTCGAGGCTGGAAGATTCAGAACTGGAATCTTTAACATGCATGATATAATACAAACATCCCTTAGAAATCATTTTTCTTTCCTGAAGGTAGGAAATAAGTTGACCCCTGAACGCTGAAATGCTACCCTTCTACCCTAGCACGAGCTTATTCGGGAATTAAAACTGAACTATCCTATTTCTGTAGTTGATTGTGGCTTAGCAGAAATGAAGCCAATCCATGACGAGAATGACATCAAAATCAGTCATCTCTAACTCCATTAAATCTGCTGACGTAGATTTATGAGATATCATAATCGGGCAGTTCCTGTATACCCGCCGGGCTATGATGGTTTTACCCACTGGGGTAGAGACTGAGAAGGGCTTTGCTAGGACTTTGGAACTGATTTTGAAATCGCCTGCTATGTATGGAGTAACAACAGACAAAGATGCACCTGGGTTTAGCAAAGAATAAACATGAACATGGAAAATCTGTAACGTACCAGTAATGACATCAGGAGAATTTTCCTGATCCTGCGGGGACTGAAGAGAATAGAGTCTGTTTGGGCATTGCCTACTGGTAGCACTGGAAATGGCATCTTGTTGGTTCAGGCGACTGGACTGAGCTGTAGACTGATTTTGCTTACCCTAAAGACTTGATTGCAGACACTCCCTAATCCTATAGCCTAGCTTGCCACAACTAAAACAGACATCACTACCGGCTCTACAAATGCCCTTGTGGTTCTTACCATAATTCTGACAAAGGGGATTCGTTCGGGCACTACTAACACTGCCCTAAGATTTAGAGCCTAGCGCTTTGTCTCTGTTGCCATCTCTGAACTTTGGCACTAGAGCGCTGGTAGAGGAAGGAGCTAGAATGGATGACTTGGAGCAAAACTGTGAATGGTTTCCTCCATCTGACTTGGGGTGAGCAAAGTTGAAAATACCTAACCTTGCTCTCTTGTTCTGCCTCTCCCTAGTCTTAAACTTCTGCTCTTCTACTTGCTGGGCATGGGTCATGAGTCTGGCTAAGGTCATATCACCGATCAGTATCATAGACCTACACTCATTTGCCACGCTATCGTTGACCCCTGACATGAACTTGCTCATCTTAGCTCTATTGTCTGCAACCACATAAGGAGAATACCTGGATAGCTGAGTAAATCTAAGACAATACTCTATAACCATCATATTCCCCTGCCTGAGGTTGATGAACTCAAGAACTTTGGCTTTCCTCAACTCTTGGGAAAAGAATCTGTCTAAGAAGGCTGTGACAAATTCCTCCCACTCGATAGGGCCTGTATTATCTAACCTCTTATACTTCCACTGTTTATACCAATCATAAGCGCTCTCAATAGCAGTAACACCCATAATATCAATGACCTTCTGGACATGGTCAATGAACTCCTGAGGGTCCTCATCAAACTTAGACCCATGGAAAGATAGAGGGTTTATCCGGGTGAAGTCCTGAACCCTAGATTCTTTGAGATTGGCCACAGGATTGGCCAAAATGACTGGTTTCCATTCAGTCTGTGCAGCCATGGACTGAGAAAGTGTGGTAAATACGGCTAAATCCGCATGGGAAATATGTTTGCCCAAAGGATCTTTGGGCTAAGGAGCTGGCTGGTTTCTTCTCTTTGGGGCCATGGTCTAGAATAAGAAAAGAATGGATTAGACTGAGAGTTTAACTTGTGATTATGCTCACTAGCATGACATGAATAATGAAGAAAGGGAACTGTTCCTAAAACATCTTATAGCCTCCCACACATAAATATGGCACGCAACACACCCATGTACAAGACTCTACTAGATGCAGCTTTCAGACAACCTAGGACTCTATTGAACCTTAGGCTCTAATACAAAGTTTGTAACACCCCAATTTGCTAAACTGGAATGCTACACGGTGCTCATGACCCCGAGGGACCACAAGCTAACCCATAACTGATATCTGTACCTTTATACTACAAATCATGATATAATAATGCGGAATATATAGAACTGTAAGGCCATAAGGTTCAACTGAATAAAATCATGTGGGTGAAAATACCCAAAACAACTTAATCTGAACATAAATCTGAAAGCCTCTAAACTATCTGAATAAGGAGTTGAAGGAACATGTCTCCAACTAACTCCATAAAACTGAATTGAAGAAATAAATAAATGAATCAAATCATATTGTCCTTGAATCAATGAGGACTCACTGTGTCTCTGCGCCTAGAATGCTACCGCTACTGCTTGGCTGGAGCTTGTGTCTCGGAACCTATGGTGTAACTGGAAAAGAAAGAACCATAGTGCAAATGTGTCAGTAAAACTAAAGTACTGACTATACGAGAAAGGTAGGCTGAACTTAAAGGGTTTCATGTATCAACAACACTGACTGACTAATATGAACGTGGAAGTGCAAACACAAATATATAGAAACTAGGACCGTGAATACGTGATAGCATGACATGTAAGCTAATACATGGTTTACTGATAACTGTCATGACTGATACTGAAACTGATAACATAGACGACTGTATCTGACAGTCTTGTATATACTGAAATCTGAAGAATGCCTTGAGTTCTTTTACTGAGACTGATACTAAAATTATACGAAGTAGTGTTTAACCGACATACCCCATGTATGCCGTTATGGATACGCTGGGGTCCAATCTCTTCCCCAACTGGAGGGGTGTCCATACCATGCATCGGGTAAGTACAGCTTGTGAGTGACCCTTACCTAGCGGGTAGTACATGAGAATGGTGGGAACCCTAAACTGACGGGCTAAGCCACCTTATCAACCTTAATCTAATGGGTTAAGATATCTCAACCTAATATGGTTATGTAGTTCTGGAACACAAGGATGACTAATAAGAATCACATCCTAAACTGGCGGGTGAGTTCCCATCCTTGGGTTCACTCGGTGCTAACCTCTACTCCCATCTGGAGGGACTGGACATGAATAATGGACTGTGCATGACTTAATCTTACTAAATTCTGTTTATTGGTGGAATATTACTGATATCTAACAAATTGACTAAGATCATGAGGTTTTTCTAAGTAACATGACTGACTGAAGTCTATGCAATCATAGCTTGAGTTCGGATATCGTGAAACATGACATGGATCTAGGCGCACAGCTACAGTTTTGGGAACAAGTACCCCCACGACTTGATGGAAGGAAACTGACACAAATGACTGACTTGATCATAAGAGTAGAGTCCATAATTTATAATATCATAAGTAGGGATCTCATACTAAGCATGGTAATCAACAATGTATTGCATGGAAAGGATTTCATATCACATGGAAGTACTTGTACAATCTTAGTATCATGTTCATTGCATAATCATATTGGCAACACTTACCAATAGCATGGAAGTTCATGTGGATTGCATGGTAATCATATATCTTGTTCATAAGTAGTTTCATGTGGATTGCATGGTTATCAAATATCTTGTTCATAAGTAGGATTTGCAAGTAAACATAGAATAATTTCATAAGAATAGTTCATGCGCATTCCAACAACATTTATATGGAACATTATCAACATAGAAGTCAGTGGAACGTAAGGGCATATCATGAATCATTCACGTAGTCACAATTTAGCTATATTGCATGATTTATAGTTTCTTAGGCATTTTATCAAACACCTTACATGCACATCTTAAGAATAGGTGAAATCATTAAATTATACATCATGAACAACCAAATTTACATGTTTTCAACTCATATGATATCACGAAATTCAAAAAAAACATATAAAGATTCCATCTTGGGAATCACCCAGTATAAACAACATGATCATCAATACCCAACAATATAGAAATCATACTTTATGATGAAAAAGAGGGTTTTTGAGCTTTATGGATGAAAGGGATCCATTAATCAACTCACGCATACCTTAGAAGGAAGATTCTTGATGATTGACGTAGGAATTTTCTTGAAATCGGATCTTCAAGCTTAGTTACGCAACCCTAGTTGTTTTTGCCTTTTAGTGATCTTGGATGATGAACTTTGAGATGATAATAGGGTTGTAAAATGATTAGAAGCTATATATTTTTTAGGGTTAAGTTTAGGGACGTGTAAGGAGTGTTAAAAGACTTAATTACCCTTAAAATAACTCAAAACAGAGTGTTTTTGGCACCTGGAACTGACTTAGGTGGCGCCCAAGTAGTTGCCTAAGCTAGGTTAGGCCGCGCCTAACCAATCGCCTATTCTTGGGTTGGGTGGCGTCTAACCAATCGCCTATCCTTACTGTCTCTCACGAAAATGGGCATAGCTTTTCGCTCGGGTATTGTATTAAGGCGAAATTGGTATCGTTGGAACAATAATTCGATTCTCTACCATTTGGTGGGTCTAAATCAGCTAAAATACCACATTAACATTGTGTTATACTCGTTCTAAGATGACCCTTACAAAATCAAACACTAAAACTTGATGGATTCAAAAACTCTTAGCTTGTATTACCTTAACTGACTCATATGAACATGCTTAATGCATCATAAGCTATCCTATCACTAGGATATTCATTATAAGTCATGTGCTCAATTATGAATCACAGGATAGGAGATGTCATATGTAGGAATACTTATTCACTTTCTAGCTTAGAAACATGTGGGGTATTACAGATATTGAAGTTTAAAAAAGGAATTTATATTATAGTGATATTCTTTTAAATTAGAGAGATTTATTATTCTCCCAGGCACAATAGGGTGATTTGTGAGAGTAACAAATTTCTCTCATTGTGAGAAGGTTCAGAATTCATAAATGTCCTATGGTAGAAGAGAATCCAGAGGAGAGGGGTGTCTTTTCTTAACTGAGGAGTTGGGATTGGGAGCAGATCATTTTTTATTGAGAGTTGTTGGTGGGAATGAAAGGACTCTTCTTCAAAGAACCCAGATATGAGAACTATGTTATGTTTATTGGATAGGCAGTATAGAAGGGTTTTAGAGAGGTTCTTAGATGATCGAGTTTTGGTCATTAAAAGAAGGAATATAGAAAGAGAGAGGGGTATAAAAGGAGAAAGAGGAAGATGAAGTGGCGGGAGTTGAAAGATATAAGTGAACGAGGTAACTTTTAAGATGAAGGGATGACGAAGTTTTGGGAATTGAAAGGGTAAAGGACAGTAATTAATTAGGAAGAGAAAATGAGGCATATAAAGGGTGTATAAGAAAGGAAAAGGTACGGAGTCAGAGGGTGATATTATGGATAGAATTTTGTAAAAAAGATTTTTTACCAAAGTAAAAGGGTTTATGCAATTAAATTCCATCAATGCATGATATACCGAGTTTTTTCCTTAAAAAAGAAAATATTTCTTCTAGTAAGGGTTTTTTAAAAATATCAGAAAGATGATTTTTAGGATTAACAAATTGTAAGGAAAAATCTCCACTTTCTACATGATCACGAATTAAATGATGCTTAATATTTATGTGCTTGTCCCTAGAATGATACACCATGTATTTTGACAAATCAATTGCACTAGTATTGTCTAACATAATAGGCACTGACTCTAATGATAACTCAAGATCAAGTAATTGATGCATAATTTATAAAATTTGAGTACCACAATTACCAATGGCTATGTATTCAGCTTTGGTAGTTGATAGAGCAACTGAATTTTGTTTCTTGCTATGACATGAAATTAGGGCATAACCAAGAATCCAACATGTTCTAGTAGTGCTCTTTCTATCACTTTTATCACCTACAAAATTAGCATCTAAGTAGCCAACTAAGTCAGAGTTTGAGGAGTGAGGCTACCAATATCTAATTTTTTATGTTCAAATAAGATAGCAAATAATTCTTTTGACAGTAGTCAAGTGGGACTCTTTGGGAGTCGACTGAAACCTTGGGCATTTACACATGATGAACATGATTTCTATTTGACTTTCAGTTAAGTAGATCAAAGACCCAATAATTCCTCTGCACGTCTTTTCATCAACATTATTTTTTGATGTATCAGAATCTAGGTTTGCTGAAGGGCTCATTAAAGTTCTGAAAGCCTTTCCTTTTTTCATTCCATATTTTTTATAAGCTCTCTAGTGTACTTAGATTAGCTGATAAAAGAACCCATAGAGATTTACTTGATCCATAACCTCAAGAAGAACGTGAGTTCTCCTATGAGGATCATTTTAATTTCTCCCATCATTAGATTTGCAAGGTTCTCGCACAAAGAAATGTCAGATCTCCCAAAAGTAATATCATCAACATAGATTTGCACAATAAGTAAATGAGAGTGTAGCTTTTGAGTGAAGAGAGTAGTACCAGTTTTTCCTCTTTGATAATTATTATTGAGCAGAAAAGTACTTAACCCCCCATACCATGCTTTTGGAGCTTATTTGAGACCATAAGGTTCTTTTGAAAATTTGAAAGCATGGTTTGGATAAGATGGATTTTCAAAATCAGGAGATTTTTTAACATAGACCTCTTCATGAATGTAACCATTTAGGAAAGCACGTTTTACATCCATTTGATATAGTTTAGAGAGTTTAAAAGTAGAAAATGCCATTAGAATTCGAATCAATTCTAACCTTGCTTTGGGAGAAAAGGTTTCATTTTAGTTAATACCTTTCTATTAGTACCTTTGAGCTACAATTCTTGCCTTATTTTGAATAACCTTACCTTCCTCTCTCAGCTTATTTTTGTAGACCCATCTTGTTTCAACAATTAAATAATTATTGGGTCTTTCAATTAGACTCCATAGTTAGTTTCATTCCAATTGTTCTAATTCTTCCCGTATGGACTCAACCCAAGACTCATCTTTGATGGACATCATTCTTTTTAGGCTCGATTTGAGATACAAGAGTAACAAATACTTGTTTTCTTAGTGAAGACTCATCTGCATCTTATCATCTGGGTTTTTGATGATAAAGTCATTTGGAAAGATTGCATTATGTATTTATTCTCTTGGGACATTCATTTTTCTTCTCTCATCAACGGGAACTGACTATGGATAGGTCGTAGTCGACTTAACGATTGATGGTTCAGGAGTTATGTCTGCTTTGTCTCCTGATTGTGGATCATTTACCTTCTTTTCATCAAAACTCAAGCTTATAGATGAGTGATTAGTTTCATCAAATAAAATATATATAGATTCTTCAACACATTGAGTTTGTTTATTATAATTTATGTAAGCGAGACTAGTGGGAAAATACCCAAGTGAAATACCTTCGTTACTTCGTTACATCGTGGGTCATACTTCCCTAAGTTATCCTTACCATTGTTGTAGATAGGCATTTGCAACCAAAAAGATGAAAATAACTGATATTAGGGTTTTTTCCTCTCAATAACTCATAGGGAGTTTTCTTTAGAACTGATCTGATGAGACATCTGTTAAGACTATGACATGTTGTACTTACTGGATATTTCCAAAAATGATCTGGTAGACTATTCTCTAGGAGCATGGTTTTTGCGGTCACTTGAAGAGATCTAGTCTTTTGTTCCACCACACTTATCTATTAAGGATATCGAGGATAGGAAAAGTTCAGTGTGTGTCCATTTTGAGCATATTACTCTCTAAAATCCTTATTTTTGAATTCTTTACGATGATCACTATGAACATAGGTAATAAAATGTCCTGCTTCTCTTTGTTCTCTTCTATAAAATATCTCGAATTAGTGAATATTTCATTCTCGTTAGCAACAAATATTACCCAAGTAAAACAAGAATAATTATCAACAATGACATATACGTATCTTTTTCTCCCAATACTTTCGATCTTGGTGGGACCAAACAAATCCAAGTGGATTGTTTGGAGGGCTTTTGTGGCGGAGACAATATCTTTGACTTAAAAAGATGTCAAAGTATGTTTACCAAATTGACAAGCTTCACAAATGTTATCCTTATCAAACCTTAACTTTGGTAGACCTTTCACTTGTCCAAGTCTAGAGAGCCTTTCAATGGCATGCCCAAGTTTTTTGTGCCACAACCATGTACCATTTGTTTGCACAGTGAGATAAGTCAGAGTAGAAAAATTAGGATTGCTAAGAACATAAATATTATTAAAACGTTCACCGATAAGAGAAATATCTCTTTTTTCATATTTGATGGAGAAACCCTCAGCTTTAAATGATACTCCAAATCCTTAGTCATATATTTGATTTATACTCAATAGTTGTGTATAAAACCATCCATGAGGTATACTTCAACGATCTCACAGGAAGAGTTGAGCTTCACTAAGCTAACTCCGGTGACGTGACCTTTAGCATTATCTCCAAATCTGACTGATTCTCCTCTAATTTTCTTTAGAGAACAAAAATTTTCTTTTTGCCGGTCATGTGTTTGGAACTTCCTCTATATATGATCCACATTCCTTTCTTATAACCTTTTTGGATATATTCTTGCAAAATAAGAAGATTAATTTTGTTTAGATACCCAAGTGGTCCTGGCTTCTTAAGGGTTAAAAGTACTTTCTTTCGGTTGCCAAACCTACACACCTTTAGACTGTTGTATGTAGTGATGTGATTTGTGCCTTTTTTTCCCCACAAGTGTAGCATACTAACCTTTCAAAGGAGAAAGAGGTTTTAGTTGACTCAAACAAATTTGATTGGGAGCTTGTTTTAGTTTTAAATGAGTTTGATCTTATAGAACTTTGACTTGGTGATTTTCTAATGTTGTATAACTATATTTTTACATCATCAAGTTCCTCTTAAAGTGAGTAAGTTTTGATTTGACATGCTTCAAGTTCAATTTGCAAGTTTTTTCTTTCCTCTCCAAGCTTTCATTTTTATTGAACTTCCCAACTTTTATTTTCTTGAGCAAGTTTATTGTATTCATCAATAACTTTAAAACTCGTGAGTAATCATATTAAGATTATGACAATATCTGAAGAAGGTTGCAATTATGACGATTGAAGGGTCTTACCTCACTTGGTTCACTTTTTTTCCATGAAACACATGTTGGTCGTTTCTGTTTCTTCTTGAGTTTCATCTTCATCGCTCTATGCTCAAAAAGTTTTAATTTTTCTTGGAAGATCTTCTTCTTAATTGTGGAAAATTCTGCTTAATATGCCCCAGTTTTGCACAGTAGCTATAGTGTTCATCATTCCAAGTGAATTCATTATTCTTGTATCCTTATGGTCTCTGATCATTTGTTTCAAGATCTGCCTTACTTCGCGATTTATGAGAGCCATTCCCTAACCGTTGTCTTCATCAAGTTGTTATGATGTTGAAAGTGACTGTTTTATTCCTTTCTTCCTTGTTATACCTATTAATATGATTTTTTCATAGACAATGACCTTACCTCTTGATTCATTGTAGGTCACATTGTTCATCTCCCCATCTTCTAGAATGGAAAATTTATTTTTGCATGCTTTTGGGAGACTTCTTACAAACTTTTAGACTTGTATACAATTTGGATAGATCATTCCTAAGGATTTAAGTTCAATACAATTTTGCTTAAACGAGAAAACATTAATTACACGCTTTAATTTTTTTCATTTTGAAAAGCTCATACTCATTGACTAGAGCATTGATTCTAGCCTTTCTGACTTTGGTGGTTCTTTTGTATGGTACTTCTAATTTATCCCACATCTCTTTTGTGATTTCTCAGGTTGATATCTTGTCGTATTCAACTTTGCTAACTACACAATAGACTATACTTATAGCTCTTACGTTAGTTTGAATTACCTCTTATTGATCTTTGGTGACTTTGAAGTTTTCAAAGTCATCCAAGTCAACACTACGTGATTCTTTGTCCTTCTATTTTTCTTTGAGCCTTGTAATGGGCCTGGGACCTGTCTAAATGACAAACCATGCTTGGAAGTCATTAGATGAAAAAAAAATTGAAACTATTCTTCAAATGAGAGTAGTGTTATCCATTAAAATATGAAGGTCTTGTGGTTAAGTGATCATCTTGAAAGAGGGATCCTGGAATCTGATGGTTTGTCTTTAGATCACTGCTCTTGCGCATTTAACAAAAACTATTGGTGAAATCAACTCTGATACCAATTAAATTTCAAGAGAGGGGTGAATTGAAACTTTTTTTGGGTCGACTGTCCAGGCTTTACAGTAAACTCACCTGCAAACTAGTATACTGAATAGAACAAATCTAAAGTTAAATAAACAAGTAATAAAATAATGACACAGACATTTATCCTGGTTTGGAACACCAATGTGGTGCCTACTATCAATCCTCTTGGGTTTTAGGAGTTTCCTTAGTGATTTCAAAGTAGAGTTGGAGTACAGATCTAGTAGAAATATCTGATTTAGATCTTGTGACACAGCCTCAACTGGTATGACTAAGTTGACTCAATCTTTATTTTTGTAATTATTGTAAATAAAGAAGTACAAAGCTTTATTAAGACTAATATTGAGACACAGTTAAGAATATCCTGTGAAGTTGCGTAGAGTCTAGAGCCTTCAGTCTTCTCCTTTTATATTCTTCAGCTGATCCTATTGTTTTGTTTCAAGAGGAAACCCAAGAGATTTCTTCTTAATCGAGGATTTGATTTGGTTCCTTGATTGAGGGTAATACGCCCATATTAGATATGTCCATATATATATAAAGCATGGCTTGACTTTCTTCATAACTATTCATGGCCATGAAGAGGGTGTAATCTCCTTCTATATTGCTCTGCAATTTTACTGATTTTCCTTGGAACTTGGGATCTTACGTGATCTTATGAGATCCTCTTTTGATATTGTTCCAAATCCAGCCTTGATTCCCATGTAATTAAGGATTGCACAAGATTCTTTTCCAATTTATATTTCCAGGGTGATCTTGCTTGCCTTAATTATCCTTCTGGTAGATCCTGCAAGTTAACAGTCATTAGTTTGTAATTATTAAAACATATTCGGTTGATATAGGAAACTAACAATACAAATTTTAATTGTCAAATCTTAAGTCCTAACAAATATTCAGAATTCGGAAACACTTGACTAATCACAAATTTTGATGGATTGCAAGAATTATAACCACAAATCTTGACAGATCTCTCTAATTTAATTGGCTCCAAATCCTTTATTGCTCTCTCATGACCCAGCTAATTGGATTGTGCAAACACTAACTCTAATCTACTCAGATTGGAGAACTTGTATCACCCAACCAAAATATTAGGAAGCTAATTACAAAAATCATTAGCCACTAATTAATATCTCAAAATGAATCAATAGTCTAGATGAAACAATAAAAATATAATCCTTACAAATGCAAAAAAATAAACCCATTTTTCTATTAGTGTAAGTAGACACCAAGAGTCTAAAAGAACACCATTAAATAGAATGAATTACATACAATTATATTTTAAATAATCTGCTTCTGTATGAGATACATCAAATATAATTAATCAGTAGTGTAATTTAATTTGTTATAGCTAATTAATTATTTCTTATTATCAGTTCTATTTAAAAAAATTGCATGTAATTAGATTAAGTAATCTGCTTGTGGACGGGATAAATAAAATCAAGTAGCGGGAGTAGTAGTTGTAGGAATTGAGGAGAAAATTTTAAAATATGACTGACCACAATTTGGAAAGAAATTAAACTAATGTCTAGAATGTTACATTATTTTTCAAATTTATATCTTAATTATGTAATCTTATACTTAAGCTTTATTAGGAAAATAATTTAGTGGCATATACCTTCCAAATTTTATATCAAAACACTTCTATCAGTTTCTATCCACTTTTACTCAACACTATAAAGATTCATCAAATAGACTTTTCTATTTTTATATTTATTTGAAAGAAGAAATTTCGTGGATAATTTCATCCCATAAAAAGTTGAACAAATCGAGACATCAACTCCCCACCTGTCGTAGATCTGCAAAACCCAAGATAGATCAAGAAGGTTGTCATAGATTTTGAGCAATCCATTTGGAACTTGTTGGGCAGTTTCATCTTTTTCCACAGGTTTAGTAACCCAGTAACTCCTTCCTCCTTAATATCGTTCTTGTTAACTACATAATTCCAAAGCTCTGAGATGATACACAGAAAGTCTATAAAAGTTGTTGTGGCAACTTTGTAAACTTCCTCACCATAATTTTTATTGAAGTCTTTCAGCTTTTCATCTTCATCATCCATAACATTCTAAGATTTCATATTAACTATAAAGACTTTGATGGGATGCTATCCATGGTCTCTAAGGTATTCCTCGCACTATGAGCATAACTCTACAGCACTTTCATCGGCCTCATTAAAGTTCCTTTTCATTGCTTCATGGAATACTTTGTGGTCGAGCTCCCCCATTCTCCTAACATCAATTGGAACAACTCTTGATAGCTTCTTTAATCGATTAATCAACTCTTTTTAAGCATTATGTAGCTCATCATTATTGTTTCTTTCCTTCACTATCAGAGTTTGATTTAGTGCATCCAAACCATCATATTCTTCTTCCTTCTCTCTTAAACTTTTAAGGAGTGCGTCCTCCTTTTTCAAAACTTCTTGATCACCTTCATCTTCAATAGTTTCATCACGCTCAAAGACTATGCCCTTGTTTGTGAGGATTTTATCACGAGCATTCAATTCACTATATGTAAACAAATCCTCGCAAACAAGTGCATAGTCCTTGAAAGTGATGAAACATATTAAAGATGAAGGTGATCAAGAAGTTTCGAAAAATGTGGAAACACCCCTTAAAAGTTTAAGAGAGAAGGAAAAAGAATACAATGATTTGGAAGCATTAAATCATACTCTGATAGTGAAGGAAAGAAATAGTAATGATGGGTTGTAAGACACTCAAAAAGATTTGGTTAATAGCTTAAAGGAGCCACCAAGAGTTGGTCAAATTGGTGTAAATAGTTCAAATTGGTGTTAATAGGATGAGGGAGATCGACAACAGACCATTCCATGAAGTAATAAAGAGGGACTATGATGAGTCAGAAGCATATGAAAGACCAATAGAGTTAATGCTCATTATGGGAGGAATTCCTTAGAAACCTTGGCTGGCATCCCATAAAGTCGTTATGGCTAACAGGAAACCTGAGAATGTGATAAATGATGCAGATGAAAATCTGAAAGTCTTGAAAAAAAATTATGGTGAGGAAGTTTATAAGGCTCTCACAGCATCTTTGTTAAAGATTGATGATTACAACCCAAGTATAAGATACATCACCTTAGAGCTCTAGAATTGTGCAATCAATAAGAAATCTACTCCGGAGGAAGGATTTATTGTTTTATTAAACCTGAGAAAGAATCAGAGAGGATCGGATTGATGATTTCATGCACTTTGCCTTAGCTTTTTAGGCAACCCCAAGAATAGGGTGGGTGTGATAACAACTCCAAACTCATAATAACATTTTCACACAAGTCCTTCCATAATTTTTAGAAATGTTTTCTTCAGTAACATCCCAAACTTAACATGTTGTTTGTTTCCTTTCTCAACATGTTTGACCACCCCCTTCATCCTATAGTCTAAAACAAGCTTGGAGATGTCCGCGGATGGCAACCCTGTCTCTTAACAGACTACTCAATATTTGTGATGACCTTCGTGACCTACCATAAAATTTGCAAATCTTTCTTTTCATTGTCTCCTTTCCTCAACTTAATCAAGAGGTCTTGAAAATTCATTAGTTCTCCTTAATTCTAGTGAACTTTGTCACCTTCTGCTTTGCATACTCTCATTAGTAGTTGTTTTCAGATAAAATCCTCATACACTTTATCATCCCAATTAGGATGTCTACCAAAATTTTTGTTTTTTAATATATCTTTTTCTACTTTTTTGTTGTCTAGGGGAGTTGTCGACGTCCCTAGCAGCATTAGAAAAATAGTTATCCAAGAATTTATCTTCCTCTCTCTCTTTCCTCAAATGAATCTGCATCTTGCAGAATATCTTGAGAAAAATAACTACCTCCAACAACTTATAATTCCTACTAGTGTTAACATATGTAAGAGAGTCAAACTTACCAACATTATTAGTTACAAGTTCATTAAGATGATCATTTTTTGCAATATTATTATTTGGAGTACCCGTCAAAGTTAATATGTCCTGCAGATAATGATGGGACTACCAAGGCCTCGTTAGGTGCAAATTTAGGGGCTAATAATGCCTGAAGGGGATGCTACCATCTCCTCATGCATCATGTTTTCCCAACTCTTCGCACAAGTTTCACCATTATGGACATTCTCAATGTCAAAGTTATTGGTCGAGTGCACTAGAATTGATACCATATCTGTATCCACATTTTCGTCATTCCCCATAGAGATTAGTTGTTATTCAAAGTCATCTTGTTGCTTACCAACAAACCCCAAAGATTGTGAGAAGAACCAATTGGCGCTAAATATTTCCTCCAAGAATGATGGTTTAACTACGAATGTTACTTATAACAAATCCCTAGCTATGTTTTAATGAGAGAAGTACTTAGCTAAATAAATCGCTAACTTTTTAACGGAATATAAATCTTAATTGTCAAATCATAAGTCCTAACAAACTGTTAGATTTTGGAAAAACCTGACTCAACACATTTCGATGAACCGCAAGAATTATAACCACAAATCTTTATTGATCTCCATAATTGAATTGACTACAAATCCTCTATCAATCTCTCATGACCTAGTTAATTGAATCGAACAGGCACCTGCTTTGTTCAACTGAGATTTGAGAACCCGTATAACCTATCCAAAAACATGCAAAAGAAAATTACGAAAATCATTAGCTGTTAATTATTTCCTCACAATCATTACAAATGCAAAAAACATACAACTATTTTTCTATATTTTCTATTAGTGTAAAAGAACATTTAGTGCGTAAAAGAGTACAATTAAATAGAAATACCCACAATTATATTTTAAGTAACTTCCTTGTGTACAAGATGTCAAATATAATTACTCATTAGTCTAATTTAATTTATCATAACCTATTAATAATTGTTTATTATAAATTCTATTAAATAAAATTACTTGTTCACATTAAATAACCTACTTATGGATGGAAAACATCAAATCAAGTAGCAGCAGCACTAGTAGGACAATGACAAAAAAATATAAAATATGACAGGTCATAATTTAAAAAGACATTAAATCATAGAAGAAGAAGCAGGCAGTGGCAGTAGCAGCAGTAGTAGTAGGAAAGTGATGAGAAAAAACTAAAATATGACTATACACAATTTAGAAAGACATTAAACTTATGTCTATTAATGTTTATTTTTGTTTTGCAAATTTACATCTTAATAGTGTAATCCTATGTAGACACCTAATTCTGTCCCTCCCGAAGACCCAAGTTACACATTTTATCCCTTGTTTTACCACGTGCTTTCACCTGTATGATTATATCTCATAAAAATATAAATATAACAAAACCCATTAACAAACCTAATCCCCAAATATTCTTTTGTAACAAAATTAACCACCCCTCCTATCAATTTTGGACAACACATCACTACCCCATGCCCCATACCCTACCCCACGTCACCCCCCCTCTTTTTTTTTTGTCCAAGAAGAAAGGACTCAAAAAAGGATAGATATATATATATTCCCACATACACACAAAATAGAGGGGAACAGTAACCAAAAACAAAGAAAAAAAATTAGCTCACCTGCTCTCTAGCCTTCCATATCTCTAGACCTTCTCTCTAGATTCTCACTCTCTCTCTCCATAGATCTCACCGGTGCCGGCGCCGGCACCGCTCTCTCTCATGGTCCACGATCACTCCCTCTCTACTCTCTCTCTCCAAAAACTGAAAAGAAAAAGGCCTCCGTTCGCCGCCTCTCCATCTTCACCGTCAGCCGTCCACCGTTAGCTGTCCACCGGTCACGGCTCCAACTCCCGATCTCCCTCCCCTTTCCCTCTAGCGAGATGCCGCCTATCACTCTCTCTCTCCATATATCTCGCTGGTGCCGGTGCCGGCACCGCTCTCTCTCATGGTCCACGATTACTCTTTCTCTACTCTCTCTCTCCAAAAACTGAAAAGAAAAAGGCCTCCGTTCGCTGCCTCTCCGTCGTCACCGTTAGCCGTCCACTATTAGCCGTCCACCGGTCACCGCTCCAACTCCCGATCTCCCTCCTCTTTCCCTCTGGCGAGATGCCGCCATCGTCTCAGCCACAACGATGACAGCCAACCCGCTATAGCCATGGCTTTCTTTCTCTCGGTCCAGTGATACCGGTGACAGTCGTCGGAAACAGTGATGCCGGTGACCGACAACGTCACCCAGTTCGTTTTTCACCTATTCCAACAAAATTTTGCATATGGGTCTTCTCGATTTTTCACGATTTCAGCCTCGGTTCGTTTGATATTTCTTATTTCTTAAGGTTTTGAATTCATCCAAGTTGGTTTGGTTCGTGCAAGGTTAGTTGGAAATCATTGGTTTGGGGTTTCGAATCCGGGATCTTAGGTTGTTTTTTTGAAGTTTATTCGGATTTGTGGGTTATTCATCATGAGGTTTTGTGGTGGTTTTTCGATCTTTTCGGTTGAATTCAATATCGAGTTTGGAGTTTTTCATTGTGAGGTTCTCCGATCGAGTATTTTGGTCTTCGGATTTCATTACTATCGACAAGGATTAGTTTAATCAAGGTCCATTTCTTCTAACCGAATCTTTAATTTATTTTGACACTTTATTGATGTTGTTGGTGTGGATGATTTATTTGTTATGTGTTTGGTTTGAATCTTCATTGTTTGTGTTGTGTTTGATATTGCTTTCGGATTATGAGATGTGATTGAAAAATCGAAGCATGCACTAATCATGTGGTTTAAATGGAATTCAGGGCGTGAGTTAAAAATTGTTAAAGTCAATTAGGATTAATTTTGATTTGTTGTTGTTTTGATTCGTTGTTTTTGTTACTTTCACGTCTATTTATCAATTTCATGATAGTATCATGGTAAGTCAAGCGGGTAAGCAATCGTAGGTTTGGGTAGGCAAAATTTAGGAATAAGTGTTTCGTTGGATGTTGGAATATGCGTGTGAATGTTTCTTTCTAGCTTATCGTGTTTAATTCAAATGTATTTATTTAGCCGGGGAATGCCCCGAGATCGCTTGTATTTATTCACCGGGGAATGCCCCGACGTATCATGTTGGCGAAAAATGACCGTGATGAAGGCCCGCGAAATCGGGTAAGGCATTGGAGCTTAGTCTAGATTTAGTTTAGGATAGGATTTATATTTTCGTATTTTTTCTATTTTTCGGACTGTATGATTGGACTGTACTTTACGTTTTTGGCCTGCTTTGTTTTTTTTATTGTTTGGTTATTTTGCATTCTTTTGTGTCGTTTATACATTTCATAATGCCAAAAATAGTCGATACACTCTACCAAGTGACCGTGGTTGAACCACGGGATCGAGGGGTGCCTAACACCTTCCCCTCGGTCAATAGAATTCCTTAGCTGGAATCTCTATTCGCAACCCAGTTTAAGAGTCAAATGGTTTCGGAAAGGACTTTTCAAAGGTGACTTGGAACACCGAATTATGCCAAGTGGCAACTCTGAATAAAAAATTCAAATAATCCTTTTCCGAAACAAATTTTCATTTCTTGTCACTTAAATAATAAAACCCTTTCGACCCTTAAAATATACATTTTTTGGAGTACGTAAAAAAGGGGTGTGACAACTTCTAAAGACTCTGCTGGGGACCTATGATAAGTTTTCAGAATTTGAGCTATTTTTGGAGTCGTATTGGCTTTGTTTCGCATTACGAGTGTATAAACATTGTGTGTGGTTATTGTTTGTGTTATTTTCACTTTTTGTGGTTTTTCGTGCTCTTTGTTTATATTATTTATCCTATGTATTACCGCTTTATATCTGTCATCATGAGTCCACCTCCCAGTCTTCTTTCTGCAACAAGTCCGTAGTACACGTGTTGTACACAACCTCTAGTTTGAGTCACCCTTATTTTAGGGGGGGAGCCGTCGGTGTTATGGAGTAGGTGGAAAGCAAAGCAACCACTATCGACCATACGCTCCCCCGAACAGCCTTGTAAGTAAACCACAACGTAGGTCAGCCTTTAGGTCATGCTTATGTGCATCATGCGGAGACCTAGCGAGACCCACATGGCCCTTTGTAGGAGACTCCCTTCTAAAGCATCTCTACGTGCTAACTGTTGCATTTTTAAGGGTAACGTGATCATTTGACGGACTGATTTTTGAAAAAAAAAAGAATAAAATTTAGGAGTAAGGTGCGTAGGCAAAAACGAAAAAGATAAAAAAAATATAGAAAAGTGAGTCGGAAGGAATGAAAAAAAAAAGAGGAGCGTCGTAGTTTATTTTAGAATTCGTTATGGCTTTTGTTTTTCACAATCCAAAAACTCAAAAAGATTTTTTTACGTTTTGTAAAGTACCGTAAATTCAAAAAAAAAGGAAAAAATGAAGAGAAAAAAAAGGGAAGTTTTGTTTGCTTTTTCTACTTAATTGTCAAAAACAAAAAAAATACCAAAAAGATTTCTCTGTATAATTGGTGGTGTCAGTCTTGGTTAAAGCGTCTAGCTAAAAATCAAAAAAAAAAAAAAAAGAGTTTTTTTTCATTTGTTTTTGGTAGTGTCTCTTAAGTTACAGTCAATTTATTAGTTAATCTTTAATTGTTCAATCTGAATGAACTATGCAAGATCTGATTCATGTACAACATGATACGTAGGCAACCTACTTTTAGGTTCGATCTAATCATTTTGTTTTGTCGTTTTTCATTATTTTTCCTCTTTTAAAGAAAAACAAAAGTCATAAAGAATGATAAAATAAAGGTAGATAACGAGAGAAAAGAAAAGAGCAGAGATTGATACGAAAAAAAAAGAGAGAAGAGAAAAAAAGAGAGAAAAGAGAAGGATACGAAAAATAATAATAATAATAAGTGTAGATAAAAATAGTGTAGACAAAAATCAGGATGATGTTAAAATGACCTCTCTACCCTCAAAAGTTGGTAGAAATGAGCATGAATTTAGGGCAATTTTACCAATGTGCTTCCCATGTTTGTTGTGTGCCCTAATCCTAATGGATGTCGTCTTTGATGAGCATGTTCTTTTAGATAACAGTGCTAGGTTTGCAGCACTTTGGCTAGTCACCCATACTTCACCAGATCCAAAGCAAAGCTTGTCATGGCTAGCAGGGATATTGAAAATTCGCTCGTTGACCCAGATCAGGATCACAGGGAAGAAAGTTCTGAACACAATGATGAGGTAGTAAGGCTCAGACAACAATTGATAGATTTACACCGGGCATGGGCCAGCGGAATGCCTCCTCCTCCACTCCCTGAAGGTTTTGGGAATGTCTCTAATTGCCCACCGCTCTCTCAGGCACAATTTTCTGCTCCTACTGAGTCACCTGAGCACTCGCCAGGGTTCACTCCACGACATTACTATTCTGGCGATTTTGGTGTGCCTTTGGCAGCCCCCCAATCAAGACCCACTGCTCATCCAGCACCACCAATCACACCGGTATTCGTGGCTCCGCCACCACATAAAACTCCCATATATGTCACGCATCCCACAATGAGGCTTCCTAGGTCTGCCAGTGAGCCAGTACTAAAGTTTTCAGATAGTCAGTATTATGCCCCGGAGCCTACTTTGAAAATGAATGAACCGTATGGGTAGACTCAGCTGCCTACATTTCCATTTGATATAGAGAAACCTGTCACAACGGAGGAACAAGATATCATAGCCCAAAAATTGAAATGTTTAGAGCAGGCTATGAGGAATTTGCAAGGGATCGGAGATTGTAGGAGTGTTTCCTATAAGGATCTTTGCATGTTCCCAGACCTCAACCTTCCCCCCGGTTTTAAGATGCCTAAGTTCGAGAAGTATGCAGTACACGGCGATCCCATGGCACACTTAAGACGTTATTACAACCAGTTGAGGGCTGTAGGAGGAAAGGAAGAACTGCTCATGGCCTTCTTTGGTGAGAATCTTTCAGATCTGGCCTCAGAATGGTTTATCGATCGAGATAGCGATAAATGGAACAGCTGGGATGATTTGGCTTCTGAATTTATTCAACATTTTCAGTACAACATCGACCTGATTCCGAACAAAAAGTCCTTGATCAACATGAAGAAAAAGGGCACTGAAGGTTTTAGGGAATACGCGATAAGGTGGCGTGAACAGGCCGCTAGGGTAAAGCCTCCAATGAAAGAAAGTAAGTTGGTAGAAGTTTTCATTCAGACGCAGGATGAGACCTATTTTCAGCATTTACTTCCGGCAATGGGAAAATCTTTTATGGAAGTTCTCAAAATGGGGGAGATGATAGAGGATGGAATTAAGACTGGTCGAATAGTGAGTTTTGCCGCATTAAAAGCCACCACACAAGCGATTAAAGGTGGATCTGGTGCATTTGGAGGTAAAAAAAAGAAAGAGGATATTGCGACTGTCGTAGCTGGAACCCATTCCTATCCTAAAACACCACCTCACCCCTATCCCCAATCCCAAGCCCAAGTCTACACCCAAGCTCTATATATTCCTCCCCACCATTACTACCCTCTACAAAACCCTTTATATTCGATTCCACAACCTCCATACCCAGTATATAGCGCGCAGCCATATACCCAAACCCCTTCTTACTTGCAATGGTGCAGGCAAGCTCCACAAAATTGCCTATTCACTCCACCAAATTACCAAAACCCCTCCAGACCTAGTTTTCAGCCTAGGCCCGAGTATAAGAAGGAGAAGGCGGTCAGAAATCAATTCACACCTCTTGGGGAGTCATATGCTAGCTTGTTTGATAGGTTGAGAAAGTTGAAGGTTTTAAGCCCAATTCAAGGAAGGCTTTCAAATCCACCATCGAGGAATCTTGATTATTCTTTAAGGTGTGCGTACTATTCTAATATGCCAGGCCATGATATCCAGAAATGTTGGCATTTAAAGAGAGCTATCCAAGATTTAATTGACACAAATCAGATGCTGGTCCAGGCCCTAGAAGGTCCAAACATTAACCAGAATCCGCTGCCAACCCATGCTGAAACCAATATGTTAGAGTTGATATATGATAGGAAATAGTCTTCGAGGGGTTATAAGAGAAATCGGTGAATGTAGTAGAGTCTTTGAAAGCAATGTCATTAAGCGAGGAAGGAATGTGACAAGATAAAGCACTAGAAAGCACAAAGAAGCCCCTGATCACAGTACAAGGCGCCAGAAGGTATGTTGATTTAAGCCAGGATAAACCTAAGTTGGCTGTGGTGGGAGCTCTGAGTCAGCCCATCTTGACAGTGAAAAGAGCACTGGCGGCGCCTATTGTCCTCAAACCGGTGACCCAACCTCCAATAGTTGATACAAAAAGGGTTCCCTAGAATTATGGGCAGACTGTGATGACCTATCATGGGAAAGAAGTTATGGAAGGTGTAGATGAGGTCGGAGGCTTGAGTAGGTCAGGAAGATGCTTCGTGCCTGAAAGCTTAAGAAAGTCCAAGCCAACAGTGAGAGGACCGTCATCGATCAAAAATCCTATCACCGAAGAAGAAGCCGAAGAATTTTTGAAAAAGATGAAATTGCCAGAGTATTCAATATTAGACCAGTTGAAGAGAACCCCTACTCAAATTTCGCTTTTATCTTTGTTGTTGCACTCCAAGGAGCATCGTGATATTTTACTGAAGGTATTAAATGAAGCATATGTTCCAAGGGAGATTACAATTAACCAACTTGAGAAAATGGTTGGAAAAATCTTTGAGGTCAATCGGATCAGCTATTCTGACGATGAATTGTTTGTTGAAGGTACAGGGCATAACCGGGGCCTTTACATTACAGTGAAGTGTGAAGATTTCTACGTCACTCATGTTATGATTGATGGAGGTTCACGTGCAAATATTTTCCCTATTTCTACTTTGCAAAAGCTGAATATTGGTGCTGACAGGATCAAGCCCAACAATGTATGTGTTAGGGCTTTCGATGGTGCAAAGTCAAATTCTATTGGCGAAACAGAACTAATGTTGACCATAGGGCCTATTGAGTTCGCCATAGAGTTTCAAGTATTGAATGTAGACTCCTCTTACAATCTGTTGTTGGGGAGGCCGTAGATCCACAAGGCTAAGGCGGTTGCATCTACACTGCACCAAATGATTAAGTTTGAGCACGACAGGCAACAAGTAGTTATTCATGGTGAAGGAGATTTGTCAGCTTACTAAGATTCTCCCTTGTCTCTTATTTAATCAAATAACATAGAGGAGACATTCGTCTATCAAATTTTTGATACAGTGTCAGTGAATCATATCCCTGAATGGCAGGCTATACTGGGACCGCAGTTGTCTTCTGCTTCTATCATGATGGTGAGTGAACTTTGGAAATACGGATTTGAGCCAGGAAAGGGTTTGGGAGCATCTCTGCATGGTATAGTTCATCCCATATGTTTGAGTGAGAATGTGGGCACGTTTGGTCTGGGATTTGAGCCTATGGCTGAAGATTTGAAGAAAGCCAAGGGAAGGAAAAAGGAAACATGGTCACTCCCTCGCCCAATGCCACTACTCATTGAATCATTTGTTAAGAGCGGTGTCACGAAGCATGTGGAATTTGAAGTTGAATTGGTTGATGACTTCTAGAACCTTTGTATTAAAGTTGATATGGTCGAAGCAGGAGAATGTACCAGTATGGTAGATGTGCAATTCATAGGTCCAGCTGTCTGGTTTAATAATTGGGAAGTCACTCCTCTCCCCGTCAGGAGGGAGTTTTGGTAGTTTATTTTATTTTTCTTTCTGTTTATCCGAGTTATTTCAGGGTTATAATTAGGATTTTAGTTTGTTATGTTGGCATCTATATTTAAACCCTTATATCTTTTATTTAATGAAATGCAATGTCCCTTTTGTTTTGTGTCTAATCTATTTTGTTTTTCTTTTCTTACACAGTTCTCTTTATGCTGATTCTAATGACATGACATGTATCCGGAATTTTTAGTCTGATCTTAAAATCCAAACTAATCAAGATGTAATAAAGCAGGATGGGGAATATAATGAAGAAAAAGCACTAGAAAAAATAAGCAAAGAGTTGGAACAGTTTGAAGACAAACCGAATCCTAACTTGAATAAGACTGAGCCAATAAATCTAGGGGATCAAGAAGATGTTAGGGAAACTAAAATCAGTGTACATGTTTTGCCACAGCTAAAAGATGAAATAATTCAAGCATTAATGGATTATAAGGATGTTTTTGCATGGTCTTATGATGATATGCCTGGTTTAAGCACTGAATTAGTGGCTCACAAATTGTCAACTGATCCCGCGTTCCCCCCTGTCAAACAAAAGTTGAGGAATTTTAAAACGGATGTAAGTATTAAAATTAAAGAGGAAATCATGAAACAACTTGAAGCCAAAGTAATTCGAGTAGCTCGCTATCCCATGTGGTTATCCAATGTTGTTCCCATACCAAAGAAAGATAGCAAAATTCGAGTGTGTGTTGATTACCGTGATTTGAACAGAGCCAGTCTGAAAGATGATTTTCCACTGCCCAACATCCATATTTTTCTAGAAAACTGTGCTACACACGAGGTTGCTTCTTTTGTGGATTGGTATGCCGGATATCACAAGATCATTATGGATGATGAAGACGCACAGAAGACATCTTTTATCACACCATAGGGAACTTATTGTTATCGAGTGATGCCGTTCGGTTTGAAGAATGATGGAGCAACATATATGAGAGCCATGACCACTATGTTTCATGATATAATGCATAAGGAGATTGAGGTCTACGTGGATGATGTGATTATTCAGTCAAAAAGTCAGGCCGACCATGTTAAAGATTTAAGAAAGTTTTTTGAAAGGCTTCGCAGGTATAATCTCAAACTCAAACCGGCAAAATATGTATTTAGAGTTCCATCTGGAAAGCTGTTGGGGTTCGTAGTCAGCCGTTGGGGAATTGAATTGGATCCCACAAAAATCAAAGCCATTCACGATTTGGCCCCGGCCAAGAATAGAACGGAGGTGATGACTTTTCTTGGTAGACTGAACTACATTAGCAGGTTTATTGCTCAACTCATGACCACTTGTGAGCCCATATTCAAGTTGCTGAAAAAGAGTGTTGCGGTAAAATGGACTAAAGAATGTCAGGAAGCGTTCGATCAAATCAAAAGATATTTGTCAAATTCGCCCGTGCTGGTACCCCCGGAGCCTGGTAGGCCTTTGATCTTTTATTTATCAGTCATGGACAATTCTTTCGTTTGTGTCCAGGGTCAACATGATGTCACAGGCAAAAAGGAGCAGGCTATTTATTATCTTAGCAAGAAGTTCACTGCATATGAGGCTAGGTATACTCTTCTTAAAAGGATGTGTTGTTCCCTAACTTGGGTAGCACAGAAGTTGAAGCATTATCTCTCATCCTATACTACTTATCTCATCTCCCGTATGGATCCTTTGAAGTATATCTTTCAGAAGCCTATGCCGACGGGTCGATTGGCAAAGTGGAAAATATTGCTTATCGAGTTCGACATTGTATATGTGACTCGGACCGCCATGAAAGCCCAAGTCTTGGCAGATCATCTTGCTGAGAATCCCATCGATGAAGAGTACGAGCCATTAAAGACATATTTTCCTAACGAAGAAGTGTCATGTGTCGATGAAGTCGTTATAGATGCTGATCTAGGTTGGAGGTTATTCTTTGATGGAGCTATCAATATGAAAGGTTTCAGAATAGGTGCGGTTCTTATCTCTGACTCGGGACAACATTTCCTGGTAAAAGCACAACTTCAATTCTACTGTACTAACAATATGGCAGAGTATGAAGTCTGCATTCTTAGTTTGAGGTTAGCTGTTGATATAGGAGTCCAAGAATTATTGGTGTTAGGAGATTCGGATTTGCTCGTCCATCAAATTCAAGGTGATTGGGAGACGCGATATTTGAAGCCCATCCCATACCTACAATGCTTGCAAGAGCTATGTCAACGGTTTGTGTTAGTAAAATTTAGGCATATTGGAAGGATTCGTAGTGAAATTGCTGATGCTTTAGCCACTCTGTCTTCACTGCTCCAACATCTTGACAAAGCCTACATCGATCTAGTGCATATACAGAGTCACGATCAGCATGCTTACTGTAATGTGTTTGAAGAAGAGCTCGATGAAGAATACCCAACATATGCAACCAATGATCAAAAGAGGACTATTAGGCGTTTTGCTAGTGGATTTTTCTTAAGTGGGGTAATCTTGTACAAGAGAACCCCAGATCTGGGACTTTTAAGGTGTGTAGATGCAAAAGAAGCCTTGGTAATCATGGTTGAAATACACTCTGGAGTATGCGGGTCGCATATGAATGGTCATGTCTTGTCAAAGAAGATTCTTCGAGCAGGTTATTACTGGCTTACTATGGAAAGGGATTCTATTCAATTTGTTCAGAGGTGTCATCAATGCCAGGTACATGGTGACCTGATACGTTCTCCTCCTGTTGAGTTGCATGCAATGGCCGCTCCATGGCCGTTCGTGGCTTGGGGAATGGATGTGATTGGACCGATTGAGCCGAAGGCATCAAATGGGCATAGATTCATTTTGGTAGCCATTGAGTACTTCACAAAGTGGGTAGAAGCAGTAACTTTTAAGTCAGTGACAAAGAAGGCTGTGGTAGATTTTGTTCATGCCAATATTATTTGTCGATTTGGAATTCCTAAGATGATCATTACAGACAATGCTGCCAATCTCAATAGTCATTTGATGCAAAAAGTATGTCAACAGTTTAAGATCGCACATCAAAATTCTACTCCATATTGCCCAAAGGCCAATGGTGCTGTAGAAGCCGCCAATAAGAATATAAAAAAGATACTGCAAAAAATGGTACAAGGTTCTAGACAGTGGCATGAAAAGTTACTGTTTGCATTGCTAGGTTATCGCACCATTGTTCGCACTTCAACAGGGGTAACTCCATATTTATTGGTGTATAGGACAGAAGCAGTCATCCCTGCAGAAGTTGAAATTCCCTCTCTTCGAGTTATTGTGGAAGCAGAGATTGATGATGATGAATGGGTAAAAACCCGACTGGAACATTTGAGTTTGATTGAGGAAAAAAGGCTAACGTCTGTGCGTCATGGCTAGTTTTATCAGAGTAGGATGGCTCGAGCGTATAACAAAAAGGTCCGTCCTAGGAATTTTGAAGTTTGTCAGTTGGTATTGAGATGTATCCTTCCTCACCAGGTTAAAGCTAAAGGCAAGTTCTCCCCTAACTAGAAAGGTCCCTTCGTTGTGAAGAAAGTGTTGCCCAATGGAGCCTTATATTTGACAGATATTGAAGGTAAAATGGCAGAAATGGCTATCAACGCTGATGCGGTCAAAAGATACTATGTATGATATTTGATCCTTTGTTGAGTTTATTGCATGTTTAGTACTTGCAATTTTGAAGATTGATATGATGAAGGCATTTTATTCTTCTAGAAGCTGTCACACCCCTTTTTTACGTACTCCAAAAAATGTATATTTTAAGGGTCGAAAGGGTTTTATTATTTAAGTGACAAGAAATGAAAATTTGTTTCAGAAAAGGATTATTCGCATTTTTTATTCAGAGTCGCCACTTGGCATAATTCGGTGTGCCAAGTCACCTTTGAAAAGTCCTTTTCGAAACCATTTGACTCTTAAACTGGTTTGCGAATAGAGATTCCGACTAAGGAATTCTGTTGACCGAGGGGAAGGTGTTAGTCACCCCTCGATCCCGTGGTTCAACCACGTTCTCTTGGTAGAGTGTATCGACTATTTTTGGCATTATGAAATGTATAAACCACACAAAAGAACGCAAAATAATCAAACAATAAACAAAACAAAGCGGTCCAAAAATGTAAAGTACAGTCCAATCATACAGTCCGAAAAATAGAAAAAATACGAAAATATAAATCCTAAGCTAAACTAAATCTAGACTAAGCTCCAATGCCTTACCCGATTCCGCAAGCCTTCATCACGATTATTTTTCGCCAACATGATACGTCGGGGCATTCCCCGGTGAATAAATACAAGCGATCTCAGGGCATTCCCCGGCTAAATAAATACATCTGAATTAAACACGATAAACTAGGAAGAAACATTCACACGCACATTCCAACATCCAACAAAACACTTATTCCTAAATTTCGCCTACCCGAACATACGATTGCCTACCCGCTTGACTTACAATGATACTATCACGAAATTGATAATTAGACATGAAAGTAACAAAAACGATGAATCAAAACAACAACAAATCAAAATTAATCCTAATTCACTTTAACAATTTTTAACTCACGCCCTGAATTCCCTTTAAACCACATGATTAGTGCATGCTTCGATTTTCCAATCACATCTCATAATCCGAAACCAATATCAAACACAACACAAACAACGAAGATTCAAACCAAACACATAACAAATAAATCATCCACACCAACAACATCAATAAAAAGTCAAAATAAATCAAAGATTCGGTTAGAAGAAATGGAACTTGATGAAACTAATCCTTGTCGATAGTAAAGAAATTCGAAAACCAAAATACTCAATCGGAGAACCTCACAACGAACAACTCCAAACTCGATATTGAATTCAACAGGATAGATCGGAAAACCACGATGAATAACCCACAAATCTGAATAAACTTTAAAAAAATAACCCAAGATCCCGGATTCGAAACTCCAAACCAATGATTTCCAACTAACCTTGCATGAACCAAACCAACTCGGATGGATTCAAAACCTTAAGAAATAAGAAATATCAAATGAACCGAGACTGAAATTATGAAAAATCGAGAAGACCCATACGTGAAATTTCATTAGAATCGGTGGAAAATGGACTGGGTGATGTTGCCGGTCATCGGTGTCACTATTTTCGGCGACTATCGTCGCTGCTGGTGAGAAGTTGGGTCGACGACTGGATGCTTACCGGTGCCGGCTGCTGTCACCAGAGAGAAGTGTGGACCGAGAGAGAGAAAGCCACGACGATGACAGGATAGCCTTCGTTGTTGTGGCTGAGACGATGGCTGCATCTCGCCAAAGGGAAAGAAGAGGGAGATCAAGAGTTGGAGCGGTGACCGGTGGACGGCTGACGATGGACGGTTGACGGTGACGACGGAGAGGCGGCGAATGGAGGCATTTTTCTTTTTAGTTTTTGGAGAGAGAGAGTAGAGAGGGAGTGATCGTGGACCGTAAGAGATAGCGGTGCCATCGAGATCTATGGAGAGAGAGAGTGAGAGTCTAGAGAGAAGGTTTAGAGAGATGGAAGGCTAGAGAGAAGGTGAGCTGATTTTTTTCTTTGTTTTTGGTTACTGTTCCCCTCTATTTTGTGTGTATGTGGGTATATATATATATATATATCCTTTATTGAGTCCTTTCTTTTGGACAAGAAAAAAAGAGGGGGGGGATGACATGGGGTAGGGTATGGGGCATGAGGTAGTGATGTGTTGTCCGAAATTGATAGGAGGGATGGTTAATTTTGTTACAAAAGAATATTTGGGGATTAGGTTTGTTAGTGGGTTTTGTTATTTTTGTATTTTCATGGGATATAATCATACAGGTGAAGGCACGTGGTAAAACAAGGGATAAAATATGTAACTTGGGTCTTTGGGAGGGACAGAATTAGGTGTCTACATCCTATACCTAAGATTTATGAGGAAAATAACTTATGGTGTCATATACCTTTCAAATTTAATAAAAAAACATCCCTACAAATTTCTATCTACTATTGCTCAACACTGTAATAATTCATCAAATTGTCACGACCCGAACCGTGGCCCTGACCGTGACGGACATTCCGAACCATGATGGCCCGAGAGCCCTTCTAACTTGTAATCATATACAACATTTATATAAAAATAGGAAATGCAAAAAAATACATAATGAAATGGAATCATGTTCATAAGTCTAAATTCAATTTATAATATAGAAAGTAAATCCCAACAACTAGACAATGTCTGAGCCAGTCTGCGAAATCTCTACTACATGATGAAATCAAAGCTATCTGAAAACTGGGACAAGGCCCCCAGTAGACCAAAGCCATAATAAATGATAAATGACTGAAAACAACTAGGCCTTCTGAAATATAGAAGGTTCACCAACTAAACTCTGCACTTCTTCCAGAAGAAATCTACTGCTTATCAGAACCCCTAGATTGAGGCTCAGAACCTGGGAGGGTAGGGGGTCAATACAATTGTACTGGTACGTAGAGTAAATCAAAAATAATAATTTGTATTCAACATATATGAGAGCAATTTAAAAATAGTTCATACATATATCATGCTGTAAGAAATCACATGGGCATTTTTGAAAGACTCTATAAAATCATCTGAACTCTATGGCACTCTTTGTTTTACTTTTGCGCTAGGTGGTACACCCTATAATTTCACAACTTTCACCGACTACCTTATATCGGTTACCGCCAAGATAGGATTACAAGTAAGGGAAGAGCACACAACAACACACAGCAGGGTCCCACAACCCAAATCAATTCATTATGTCGTGGCTAGTATCAAGATCACAAAGAAGGGCTCCAAACCATAAGTACTGATTTGGGATGAAAAAATACTAGGTACAAAAGATCACATCGCAGGTTACCAAGTTCCCGTGTCAATAAATCACGGTTTCCAGCATAGAGTCATTTGACTCGTGCTTCCTTCGGGTAACTACCTAACTCATATTAACCCAGTTTTTAACTCCTTAAAATATGTATTCTCTTAAATCAAACACTGAAAACTCTAACTCTATTAAGGAATATATTTATAAGGAATCGTCATACGATTGACTTACAAGTCACATCTCTGAGCCATTATTAGCATATTAAATTCTCTGTTTTCAAAATATAAGTTCGAGACCACCATATCAATAAATCAGTTCAAGAACTCCTTCTTTAAATTCATGTAAATACATGCAAGAAAACTTTCTCTTTGTCAACATTTCAATAATTTATGGTGGTTATGTCAAATTACTCAATAACATGCAATTCTTTCTCTGTAAGACAAGCATATAAGTATAACAAGAAACTCCCTCCTATCAACTCCAAATCATGTCAAATACTATGATATTGAAAAGACCACTTTCAAATCATTAAACATGTATTTCAAATCATTCCTAATAAGTTCATAAACTTAAATTTATCACAAGCGAGGGATGTCATAATTTGTGCTCTCAAACAATCTTCAATCACAATTTTTCATACATATGCATATAAATCAATTTAAGGGGATAAGGCCTAAATGCCAAAATAATAATATCATTAAAACATTCATAATGCATAATTAAAAATCATGAATTCCAAAACCCCTTTCTAAATTCATGCTTGATAATCTTTAAGTCATGTTCTAGTGTTTACAAGCCCATGTAGGTTTTAGGATAAATCCATGTACCTTAAATAAGAAGCTTTTGAATGAACTCTAGCTATTGGGATGCTATACATACGATTGATGGGTGCTTCTTGTAGCCCTCGCAATGGAGATTCTGAATCTTGAAGAATTAAGGAAAAACCACGGTTAAATCTTGAGATATATTGATCTTTGGGTTGAAAACCTAAGGAGTGTTCTTAGTGATTTTGGGATAAAATAACCTTATTTTGGTGTTTGGGGGATTTAATCCCGTGTTATGGCTGAATAGGAGGTGGAAAATACCACTTTGGCCATTAAAATCACAAAAACAGAACCTGGAAATTGGGTGTGTGCGACAAAGCATGCGACGCGCGCTAATCATGTGATGCTATTGTCTCAGTCACGAAAATGACCATAACTTTTCGCTCGGGTATCATATTTTGACAAAATTGATATCATTAGAAATCTAATTCAAAGATATTTCATTTGATATATAGTAGGCCCTGTTCGTTATATACATAGTGTTATGGTCGACTGAAGTTGACCCAAGATTTGATGCTCACTCAAACTCAAATGATAGGAAATCTTTCAACTCGTCCTTGAGTTTAGGGACCTCTGTGATCCCAATTCATGATCAAATAGGTTCTCACACTACATAATTGATTAACATACCAAATTTGCATAGGATTTATGGCTTTTGGATCATTTACACAAAGAAACGACGGTTTTTATTCTAGCTCGAAATGCGGGGTGTTACATTATCTCCCCCTTGGGATCATTCATCCCCGAATGATGCGTAGGAATGTTGAAGTCTCTAAGGAATGGAATAAAATGGACATGATATGTCTTCTAATAAAGGGTATAGCCGAGCTAAAACATTTAAACTTCTTTCATGAAACTGAATTTTGAGATAACTTGACTTTATTTGCTTTAAGGAGCTGACTCATGCTGAGAGTTTAGGATTCCCTTGAAGTGTTCATGATCAGATCATATATATTAAATTGACAAGTGATAACTTATGGAAGTATGAATCATGAGACAACTGGACTTAGATGTATCAGGATACTACACTGTTTGAGCTAAAATACTTGGGAAAATTTGAGATTATGCGTTGAACTCTTATGAATTGAGTCATGACTAAATAGTTGAATCTGAAACATGATGCTTTGACTTAACTAAATTTGCAACTTACATGGATGGAATAGATTATCTCTTGGGATAGTCATACGCCTGAAACTTCAGATAGTAGGACTGGGTGAAAAAATGAAAAACCACCGTAACTTGTTTGCCTGACCATTAAACTGAATTACCCTGGAAACTTATACTTAACTGGAGTATCTCTTCAACACTCTTTCTAAATAAGTTCTAGTAACACCAGGGAGCAAAGAATCTTGGGCATGTGTTACACAAGAAATTCATCTAGGGAATCACAACAATGACACCACTCCATAGTATGGAATATAAACATATAACTCATAAACTAGGATAGACTTACCAGTCCTTAGGAAAAGCAACTTCTTGATTCAATCTTTCATATCTTTTTAGAGATCACACCCTAAGCATAACATGCCTTTCCACTTCAATGACCAACTATGAACTCTTACAATGGATTCACTAGTACATATTGCATTCCTCCACTTAAATACCAACATGTCATCCAAGTCCATCTTTATAACCATATATGAACTTCAAGACAAACGCCCATAAAGACATACTTCACATATTATCTAAACCACTATCAATATAAATCCCTCGCACTACCCCAAGAACATACACACACAACTTTCAACTAACCATCATATGTATCGAAGACTTGGCCCAAATCTTACTTCATACTTATGGCCTTATCTATAACAAGCATATAATGGTCTTCCATCAACAAGGAACATTTACTCATTACCTCTATCATCATATAAGGAGAAGTCACTAAAAGGTTAGAACATAAGACCTTGAAGCATGGAAAGATATTATATGAGACTTGACACTTAACTGAGGCCTGAGGAACAACGAATCAACATCATGGATTCATCAAAGTGATTTGAGTTGAGGGCATACCTAGCCATAAGCTGAATCTCGCCAATTGTTTGGCGTGCGGCATGAGTTATTGAAACTGAGCACGCTATAAAGCATGAGTACATGAGTCATGAGCTACATAACCTCAACTTGGAGTTCATAACTTATGGAATGTGATTCCGACTACTGAAATAAACTGGAACTCCTTATTTTAGAACTAAAAGAGTACATGATTCTTTATCATATGCATGAACATGAACTACGATCATGGAACTAAAACTTAAGGCATGAGTAATGTATTAGGATAACTGAAAAATAAGTAATGTATTAGGATAATTGAAAAATACTGAGATAAGAATAGGTTGAGCCTTACCCTCACTTCTGATGTTGTACATCATACTCCCATTACTACTAAAATCTGAGAGCCTGCCTTTGTTCTATCATTTCCCCTTAGCATTAAGCCATCATCTTTAGTTTGAGAGATCCCTTAAAAAACTCTAAATTAAACCATACTAACTGCACTCTGGGGTCTGGAATACGACAATACACGCAAATAAATAGAACGTAACCCGAATGACTAAACGGGAAGTGGGAAAACCCACTTCTAATACTACCTTCTGAGATACACTCTATCTTTCTATAGCCCCCCAATAGTCATCATTTAATACTAGAACACTTACTAACTTCGACTCTTCATGAGTAACCCCAGAGTCAGAGTGCACACCCTCTAGCGCTTTAACTCTTATTTCTGTTGGTTCAACCTTCAAAAATTCAAACTTAGATTCTAACACTTAACATAGATATCTCCAAGCCTTTTATGATTCATACTACTTCGGACATAACCTACCAATATCACAACTCCAAACTTATACCTCTCTACTATGAGAATTAAGATCATATCAAAAGGCTCAACATTATCAATCAAAACTCCTTAACTTGGCTATTTAGAACACCATATACCATCTAACTAGTCCTTCTCCACCTAGCAACTCAACGGTACCCCTAGTCACACACAATATGTAATAGCCTTAGAAAAATACCACAACCTCATATCACCTTGGCATACTTTTACATCATACTTACAAAATCATACTTCATTACAAATCAAATAAACTTAAGTTTTTTCATGCACTGTTCAAGCCTATTAGCTCGATTCCATAAAACTAGTATCATTAACCAAGAAATAATCACATCTTCCTTCATAGCCATCAACTGTTCAAACTTAATGTCTAGTGCTAAACATGATTTACAACCCAACCTTACACACAATTCTCACTTGGAAACTACGAAATAAAACATCAAGAAAAAATAGTACACTAGAACTCCATAGCCACAATAATCGATCATGACCTTACATTTTTCCTTATTATAATTCATTAACACGCACTATTTCAATACAACAAGCCTATAGTCTAGCATCAATCATCTACCACCAATGAAGAATGCAACATAATATACTAGTCCATCAAATTGGGATATTTTACCCAAATATCTCATTTTATTTAGATTCAGCCCACAACCAAAAACCTTCTTGACATTACTGCTATGCCTCAAAATCTACTACATACCTTCTCATAAGTAGTACTAGTTTACAACTACCAAAGAAAAGAAGGTCAAGGGGGTAGAGTAACATAATAGACATGGTCAAACTTAATCTTAAATTATAACCCCATACAATCTTATCTACTTATACGGCTTTCTCACATCACACTTACTTACCCAAGCGTACATTTAGACTACCTTCAAATTTCACAAACAACCATGTGTCTATAATTATAACTTACAGGCTAATCTAGCCATTTTCATACTTTGAGCAAACAACAACTCACCTTAGCTAATAATTCCTTCTCTACCTTCTACTAAACTCACACACAAGGACATATCACTTTTTTACCAACTCAATCTCATGCAAAAAGATTCCGCTATACACATATTCAATAAATTGCCTTTACTATTTTTCTTGCCATTACGCCTCTAAACCCCCAGTTCCAACAAACACTAGAATTAACAATATGAACAACAAGTTGCTAGTGAATTGAAATAGGCCTCACACGGCTTCACTGGACTTTGATTTTGTGTTTTGAAAAAGAAAATGAGAGGAATGACAAGACAACTATGCTAGTGAATCGAAAGATCCCTACATGGCTTCACTAGACTTTTAGTTTCAACAACACAATGATAACAAGATTACAAGAGATAGAAACTCAACACACAATAATCAATGATCTAAGAATACATATCTTACTCTATATAAATAAAAATCTGAGTCAAACGCTTCCCCCACAGACTACCATACAATCCACACATGCTACTAGCTACCACATTAGTTTATCTCCAAAAAAGGTAAATCATCCTCAAACATCTGTTATTCAACTAAAATATTTATTTAAACAAAAGGCACCCTCACTCTGACTTCTAACTTTGTGACTTCACATCACCAACTTCTTGGTCTAACATCACTACCAATAGGTCATGATACAAATACTTAACTTATACTATTACTCGGGTGAAAATACAGTTTCAACATTCTGCTACACATCATCCCCCACTAAAGCATGACATTCGCAATATAAACTTTTGAAAAGGACCGAATACACTTAATACTGTAGGCTAAAAAGCACGATTTCATCAAGATCAAGGTTCATACTAGAATCAATACACTCTGAAGCACTAACGGACTCTTCTCAAGTCCTTGCAAAATTTTTAAAATCTTATATGATTCAATCAAAAAGAACCATGTCATTTAGACTCTAAACTTCTGCACTTGAATCACCCCAATAATAAGACATGTCTGAGAAAATCAGAGTAAGAAAAGAATTAGGATGACTGTTACTTTCGTATGAGAGACACCATAGCAAGAATTAGAGTATGAAAGAGGAACATTTTTACGCTATTGCACGAACTAGAACATGAAGATAGGGAGACATTACTATACACCTTGTAGCCTCCTGCTTATAAGTGTGGCGCGCTACATACCCATAAATAAGACTCTACCCGATGTGATTTTGCACACACCCTAGGACCATGAAGCGTGCTCTGATACCAAGTTTGTCACAACCCGAACCGAAGCCCTGACCGTGATATACACCATTCATATACAAATAGGAAATATAGAAAAATACATAATGAAAAAGAATCATGATCATAATTCTAAATTAAATTTAGAATATAGAAAGTAAATCCTAACAACAACTAGATAGTGTTTGAACCAGACTGCAAAATCTCTACTAGATAATGAAATAAAAGCTATCTGAAAATTGGGACAAGGCCCCCAGTACGTCGAAACCATAATAAATTATAAATGGCTGAAAACAACTAGGCCTTCTGAAATATAGAAGGCTCACCAACTGAAATCTTACTTCTGCCGGAAGAAATGTACTACTTATCAGGACCCCTAGATTGAGCCTCAGAACCTGGGAGGGTAGGGGGTTAATACAATTGTGCTAGTATATAAGTAAATCCAAAATAATAATTATATTCAACATATATGAGAGAAATTTAAAAATAGTTTATAAATATATAATATGGTAAGAAATGGAAAATTATCTAAACTCTATGACACTCTTTGTTTTACTTTTGTATTAAGTGGTACACCCTATAATTTCATAGCTTTCACCGACTACCTTATCTTGATTGCCGCCAAGATAGGAGTACTAGTGAGAGAAGAGCACACAAGATCACACAGCAGCATGCTACAACCCCAATCAAGTCATTATGTTGTGGTTGGGCTCAAGATCACAAAGCAGGGCTCCAAACCATAAGTACAGATTTGGGATGACAAAATACTAGGTACACAAGATCACATAGCAGGGTACCAAGTTCGCATGTTGGAAAATCACAGTTTCCAGCATAGAATCATTTGACTCGTGCTTCCTTCAGGTAACTACCTAACTCATACTAACCCAGTTTTTAACTCTTTAAAACATTTATTCTCTGAAATCGAACTCTGAAAACTCTAACTCTGTTGTGGCATACTTTTATATGGTATCGTCATACCATTGACTTGTAAGTTACATCTCTGAGCCATTATTAGCATATTAAAATCTCTGTTTTCAAAATATAAGTTCGGAACCACCATATCAATAAATCAGTTCAAGAACTTCTTCTTTAAATTTATGTAAATACATATAGGAAAACTTTTTCTTTGTCAACATTTCAATAATATGTGGTGGTCATGTCAAATTACTCAATCACATGCAATTCTTTCTCTGTGAAACAAGCATATAAGTATAACAAGTAACTCCCTCCTTTCATCTCCGAATTTTGTCAAATACTATGGTATTTAAAAGACCACTTTCAAATCATTAAACATGTATTTAAAACCATTCCCAAGAAATTCATAAACTTAAATTCATCACAAGAGAGGGATTTCATAATTTGTGCTCTCAAACAATCTTCAATCACTATTTTTCATACATATACATATACATATAAATCAATTTAAGGGGATAAGGCCTAAAGGCCAAAACAATACATTCATGATGCATAATTAAAAATCATGAATTCCAAAACCCTTTTCTAAATTCATACTTGATAATCTTTAAATCATGTTCTAGTGTTTACAAGACCATGTAGTTTTTAGGATAAATCCCACGTACCTTAAATTAGAAGCTTTTGAATGAACTCTAGCTTTTGGGATGCTATACGTACGATTGATGGGTGCTTTTTGTAGACCTCGCAATGGGGATTCCGAATCTTGAAGAGTTAAGAAAAAACCACGGTTAAACCTTGAGATATATTAATCTTTGGGTTGAAACCCTAAGGAGTATTCTTGGTGATTTTGGGAGAAAATAACCTTATTTTTGTTTTTGGGGGATTTAATCCTGTGTTATGGTTAAATAGGGGGTGGAAAATACCACTTTTGCCCTTAAAACGCGAAAACTAAACCTTGAAATTAGGTGCGTGCGATAGAGTATGCGTCATGTGCTAATCATGTGATGCTACTATCTCAGTCACGAAAATTGCCATAACATTTTGCTCGGGTATCAGATTTTGGCAAAATTAGTATCGTTAGAAAGATAATTCAAAGAGATTGCATTTGATATATAGTTGGCCCTATAACTTGTTATATACCAAGAGTTATGATCAATTAAAATTTACCCAAGTTTTAAAGCTCACTCAAACTCAAACTATAGGAAAGCTTTCAACTCATCCTTGAGTTTGGGGACCTCTATAATCTCAATTCATGCTCAAATAGGTTCCCACACTACATAATTGACTAACATAACAAATTTACATAGGATTTATGGCTTTTGGATCATCTACGCATAGAAATGATGGTTTTTGTTCTAGCCCAAAATGTGGGGTGTTAGACAAATACACTTTTCTATTTTTATTATTACTAGGAAGAAGAATTTCATGGATGATTTCATCCCATCAAAAGCAGAAGACATATAGGATCACTCCTCCTCCCTCCACCGGCATAGATCTATAAAACCCGTGGCAGATCAAGAAGGTCGTCATGGATTCTGAGCGGTCCATTTAGAGATTGGTGTTGCTGTCCGCGAATATTTTTAACCATGTTTTTTACTACTGGATGAAGGGCATGGTCAGACATGTAGAGAAAGGGAACATACAACATGTTGAGTTATGGGATGTTATTGAAGAAAAACTCCTAAAAATTATGGAAGGACTTTGTTCAGATGTCAGTATGGGTTTGGAGTTGTTATCACACCTATCCCATTCTTGGGGATGCCTAATGAGTTAAGGTGAAGCCCATGAATCATAAATCTAGTTCTCTCTTCTTTTTCCACGAGTTTAGAAACAAAGTACTCCTTTCACCGTAGTAGCTTTCTTACTGACAATATAATTCTAAAGTTTTGAGATGATGTATCATCCACTCGTGTTGTAATCATTAATCTCTATGAAATTTGTTGTGACATCTTTGTAAACTTCCTCACCTTAATTTTTCTTCAAGTCTTTCAGATTTTCATCTTGATCATCAATCACATTCAATTAGGTTTCCTATTAACCATAACAACTTTAATGGGATACCATCTATGGTCTTTAAGATATTCCTCAATGAGTAGAATATCTTGAGAAAAATTACTACCTCTAACAACTTATAATTCCTACTAGTGTTAACTTATGTAAGAGAGTCCGACTTACCAACACTATTATTACAAGTTCATTAAGATGATCATTATTTTCCATATTATTATTTGGAGTACTCGTCTAAGATATTATGTCCTGCAGCTAATGATGAAACTACCAAGGCCTGGTTAGGTACAAATATAGGCGCTAACCAAGCCTGAAGGGAATGCAATCTTCTTATCATGCATCATGTTTTCCCAATTCTTCGCGCTCATATCACCACCATTTTGGACATTCTCAATGTCAAAGTTTTTAGTTCAGTGCACTAGAATTGAGACTATTATTGTATCCATATTTTGGTCCTTCGCCATAGAGATTAGTTGTTCTTCAAAGTCATCTTGTTGCTCAACGAAGAACTCCAAAGATTGTGAGAAGAACCTATATTGGCGCTAAATTTTTCCTCTGAGAATTATGGTTTAGCTAGGAATGTTCTTATAGCAAATCCCTAGCTTAGTTTTAATGAGAAAAGTGCTTCGCTAAATCAATAGCTAATATTTTAAGGGAACACAAATATTAATTGTCAAATCTTAAGTCCTAACAAACTGTTATATTTTGAAAACACTTGACTCAACACAAATTTCAATGAACTGCTAGAATTATAACCATAAATCTTGATAGATTTCCATAATTGAATTGACTACAAATCCTTTTTGATCTCTCACGACCCAGTTAATTGGATTGTGCAGGCACCTACTCCATTCTACTCAGATTTTGGAAAACCTGTATCACCCAACCAAAAACATGCAAAAGAAAATTACAAAAATCATTTGTCATTAATTATTACCTCAAAATTGTTAAACTTTCTAGATGAAACAATAAAAATGCAATCTTTACAAATGCAAAATAAATACGACTATTTTTCTATTTTTTTCTATTATTGTAAAAGAACGCTAAGTTCTTAAAAGAATATAATTAAATAGAAGTACCTACAATAATATTTTAATTAACTTGCTTGTTTACAAAATACATCAAATATAATTAATCATTAATCTAATTTAATTTATTACAACCTATTAATTAAATAAAATTTCTTGTAATTACATTAAATAACCAGCTTGTGGACGAAAAACATAAAATCAAGTAGCAGTAGTAGCAGTAGTAGAAAAGTGACGAGATAAATTTAAAATAGGACTGGTTATAATTTGAAAGAAATTAACTTAAAAAAGAAGCAGCAGGCAGTGGCAGCATAAATAGTAGTAGGTAAGTGAAGTGAAGAAATTAAAATAAGACACGTCACAATTTTGAAAGACATTACATTAGTGTCTATTAATGTTTATTTTTGTTTTGCAAATTTACGTCTTAGTAGTATAATCCTATACCAAAGATTTATCAAGAAAACAATTTTAAGTGTCATAGAATTTCAAATTTAATAGCAAAACATCCCTACAAATTTTTATCCACTATTACTGAACACTGTAATAATTCATCAAATACACTTTTCTATTTTAATTATTATCAGAAAGAAGAATTTCATCGATGATTTCATCCCATTAAAAATGGCAAAAATACATGACATCAACTCCCCCCCCCCCTCCCACAGGCATAGATATGCAAAACCCGTGGTAGTTACTACCGGATGAAGGACGTGGTCAAACATTTAGAGAATGGGAACACTCTACATGTTGTGTTATAGGATGTTATTGAAGAGAAACTCATAAAAATTGTAGTAGGACTTTGTTCGGATGTTATTACAAGTTTGGAGTTGTTATCACACCCTCCCCATTCTTGGGGCTACTTAAAGAGCTAAGGTGAAGCGCATGAAAGCATAAATCCAGTCCTCCCTTCTTTTTCCACAAGTTTAGTAACAAAGTAACACCTATCTCCATAGTAGCATTCTTACTGATAATATAATTCCAAAGTTCTTAGATGGTGTATCTTCCACTACGGTTGTCATCATTAATGTCTATCAAAGCTGTAGTGATGCCTTTGTAAACTTGTTCACCTTAATGTTTATCAATTATTTCAACTTTCATCTTGATCATCAATCATATTTAACTAGGTTTCTGTCACGAGCCGAGCTGGGGCCCCAATCGTAATGAGCATCCCAAACCATGAAGGCCTGGACGCTCTTCTAAATCTGGTAATTATGCATGATATTCATATAGTATAAGAAAATTCATGGAAAATAATACATGACGGAACCATGGTCAATCTCATAAACTTGATCAATTTAACAAGGCAAATTCTGAATATTCTAAACATGTGACAACCGTCTGCAAAATCTCTAAGTCTGAGACAAATCTGAGACAAGGCCCCAGTCAGACCATAAATCAAAATAAAATAACAATAAAAGTTTCATAACCATCCCTTTAAAAGTAAGGGAGGCTCACCAACTACAAACTTCTGATAAGTCAATCTACTACTTAACGGGACCCGAGGACTGTGTCCCAAAATCCTGAAATATAGGGGGTCAATATAGATGTATTGGTACGCAAGGAAATTCAAAATAATGAATTTATACATATATAACATAGGTGAGATAAAGTCATAAAACATTATGCATGAAATAGTTTAAAATACATAGGCCATCTCAAATGCTCTTAAAATAATCTTGTAAATGTAGCTCTATGCTTTGTATTACTTTTGATCTAAGTGGTATAGCTTATAACTCTGAAATTCCATGAGCTATATGAAATCTTCCCTTGACTTGGAAGCCGAGCCCTTAACTCAAGTTTGCTACAAGAGTTGGAGTCTCTATCTCTGATCCACCACAGGATACTAGGCCAACGTATACTCCCTCTTAGGGATGAAATGAAACATGTATCGACAAAACACGGTTTTGGGATAGGACATAAGCCTACTTTAGGCAACCACCTTATCCCTCTTTAAGCCCATTTTTAGATCTTTAAGACATGTGTTCTCCGAAATCAAGTCTGAAACTCTTACTTTGTTATGACATTCATTTATATGGTGTCTGTTATCTTTTATGTATTTGGTTACAAGAATCTGTATATAATAAACACAAACTTCAACACTAGTTCAAGTACAAGACAAGAACACTTATGAAGTTTTGTAATACCTTTAATACTAGATTATGACTAATCTATCTAAGAAGTGTGTTAAGATTCAAAAAAAAAAAAAAAATTTCACAAAGAGTCTTTAAGGAATAATTTCCCTCACTATATCCGAGGTTTTGGAATCTTCCTCCCAGGATAAAGTGGCCTTCAATCTGAACAATAAAGGTACCTTAAATTGTTGGATTCAGTGAACTCACTCAACGGCTTGATGGATCACACAAAAAAATTTTCAAGACATGAAGAGAGTTTGTATTTTTGAAAATTCATACCTAAACCTGTGGATGAAAGCAGGTTTATATAGCTAACATATTTCTCTTCTGAAAAGTGGCAATGGTTCACTTAAAAGGTGTGACCTTTTTGGAAAAGTCATGTCTGTTCTTCCAAAGAATGTGTCATTTTCAAACAGGCATACCATTTCATGAATCAGTGTGTCATTTCATTGAAGGGTTGCATCCATTCATTTTAGCACTGCACTATTTCAAAACACTATTTCAAAATCTGCATACATATAAATAGAGTATCAAAACACATAAGAAAAAAGTTTTGTTTTTCCCTTTGGTATTTTCGAACTAAATTTCTGAATTTCTTACAAATAAACTTTGTCCAAAAAGATAGATCTCATCGATCGATCATTTGACAAATCCAAATCCAAATCCAAATCTGAAGACGAAGCCGAGATGAATGAGTGATGACGACGATGGTACAAGACATCTCTTATTTCTTGCCTCACTTAACATGTGGAGTAAGTGTTTCTTATTTAAAGACTCACAAGTTCTCGTCTTCCACTAATGTGGGAGAAAGAGTGAACTTTCCAATTTAGGAGTACACTTTCTAAATTGATGTGTCCCTTCTCTATCATTTTTCCTCTATTTTTCATTCACACTTTTTCATATACTTTGAACCCAACAATCCCCCACATGAATTGGAAATGGCTATTTTTCATAAAAAATTTATGGACAAGTATGTGATCATCAAGCAAAGACTAATTACATCAGGATAAGTGGGTTTCCCTTTGAGCTTTTCATAGTGAACATGCATCGGATGCACTCGGTCAATCAGTAGATTTGATATCTTTGAATCGTTGAGCTTTAGTGTATACCTAGACAACACATATCACACAACCAACCTTTTACCATTTATAGTTCTCACGGTTTTGTTCTTTCAGCCATGAACTCGTCCTGATTTAATGAGAACTTAGAGAATAGGCCTTTACTAATATTATCCTTGAAGCTACTTCCACTTCGTCCTCATATAGGTGATTTCTATACGTTCAATCCTATAGATTTAACTATTTGGCCAAATCTGCAAAATTTAGATAATCATTAAAAAACTTTTCACCTTAAGTCTTATTCTTGTTTATTAAACATTGTCTACATCATGAGACTGAGTTGGGTAATTGACAATGTTGAACCTATCAGATACAACTTTGTTTGATCTCCTTGAACCTAGCTCTTGGGATCTCCAGTCTTCTAGGTAGAGTTACCGCCATGCTGACTTGTCCTAGGCCTTAAACACATTCCCTTGGATGTCCTTTCCACTCCTTCTCTAGATAGGCCTTTTGTAAGTGGATTCGAAATATTATCTTTTGACTTAACATAGTCAACAGTGATAATTCCACTAGAGAGAAGTTCCTAATGGTATTATATCTTTGTCGTATATGATGAGATTTACCATTTTACATCACGCTCAATGTGCTACTTCTTCATAGTTGGCTATCACAGTGTATACATACTAGTGCCACCGGTTTGGTCCAATAAGTAATATCTTCCAAGAAATTCTGGAGCCATTCTGCTTCTTCACTGGCTTTATCCAATGTGATTAATTCAGATTTCATTGTAGAGCGAGCAATACATGTCTGTTTGGATGATTTCCAAGAGGCTACACCTCCACTGATAGTAAATACAAGTCCACTCATGGATTTTACTTCTTTCGATGTGGAGATCCAATTTCCATAACTATATCCTTCAAGTACCGCGGGATATTTATTATATTGCAAAGCATAGTTTTGAGTGTATTTAAGATACCCCAAAACTCTTTTCATTGCCATCCAATGAGCTTTGTTGGGATTACTCGTGTACCGACTCAATTTACTAATAGCGCATGCTATATCTGGTCGTATACAATTCATTATATATATTAAACATCGCAATACTCTTGTGTACTCCAATTGTGAGTCACTTTCACCTTTATTCTTTCGAAGTGCAAAGCTCACATCCAATGGAGTCTTGGCAATACCAAATTCCATATACTTGAATTTGTCAAGTACCTTTTCTATATAATGAGACTGTGACAATGCCAACCCTTGTGGAGTTCTATGGATTCTTATACCTAAGATCACATCCGCAACTCCAAGGTCTTTCATATTGAACTTGCTCTCAAGCATTAGTTTCATTGCATTTATGTCTGAAATGTCTCTACTGATGATCAACATATCATCTACATATAAACACACAATGACTTGGTGATTTGGAGTGTCTTTAATAGAAACACATTTATCACATTCATTTATTTTGAACCCGTGTGACAACATAATTTGGTCAAACTTTGCATGCCATTGTTTAGGTGCTTGCTTTAGTCCATACAATGACTTAATAAATTTACACACCTTATTCTTCTTTCTTGGAACCATAAAACCTTCAGGCTGTTCCATGTAAATTTCTTCCTCTAATTCTTCATTTACGAATGCAGTTTTCACATCCGTTTGATGGATTTCAAGACCATATACTTCCGCCAAGGCAATTAACAGTCGAATCAATGTTATCCTTGTTACTGGCGAGTATGTATCAAAGTAATCAAGACCCTCTTTTTGTTTGAAGCATTTTACTACAAGTCTTGCCTTGTATTTGTCAATAGTACCATCCACTTTAATTTTCCTTTGAAAGATCCATTTAGAACCTAAAGGTTTATTTCCTGGAGGAAGATCAACCAATTTCCATGTATGGTTGATTAAGATTGAATCAATCTCACTATTGGCTACCTCTTTCCAAAAGTATGAGTCTGAAGAAGGCATCGCTTCTTTAAATGTTTAAGGTTTATTTTCTAAGAGAAATGTTATAAAATCTGATCCAAACTAAGTAGAAGGTCTTTGAAGTGTGCTACGTCTTGGATTCTCTTTATTATGTACATTCTCACTTAGTTCATCTTGAGGTCATTTAAATCCTCCACTAGACTGTTCATATCTAGTTTTATACAGGTAAATGTTTTCAAAGAATTCAGCATTATCTAATTCAAGCATCGTATTTTCATTTATATCCGGATGTTCGGATTTATGAACCATAAACGGACATGTTTTACTACTTTTAGCATATCTTATGAACATGCAGTCCACAGTCTTAGGTCTTATCTTAACCCTTTTAGGCATAGGAACTTAAACTTTGCTAGACACCCCCACACTTTGAAATATTTCAAGTTGGGTTTCCTTCCTTTCCATTTTTCATAAGGAATTGATTCTGTCTTACTATGGGCAACTCTATTGAGTAGACGATTGGCTGTAAGGATAGCCTCCCCCCACAAGTTTTGCGGTAAACTGGAACTTAAAAGCAAGGCATTCATCATTTTCTTCAAAGTTTGGTTTTTCTTTTCTATAATTCTGTTAGATTGAGGTGAATACGGGGTTGTAACTTGATTGAAAATTCCATTCTCTACACATATTTTGGCAAAGGGAGATTCATATTCTCTGGCCTTATCATTTTTATCTTTTCCTCTAACTGATTTTCTACTTCAGTTTTGTATTGCCTAAATGCATCTATTGTTTCATCCTTACTATTTATCAAGTAGACATAACAATATCTAGTGCAATCATCAATAAAAGTTATGAAATACTTTTTTCCACCATCTGATGGTGTTGACTTCATATCAAAAATTTCAGTGTGTACTAAGTCTAAAGTATTAGAATTCTTTTCAACGGACTTATAAGGATGTTTTGCATACTTTGATTCCTCACACGTTTGACACTTTGAGTTATTACACTCAAAGTTTGGCAAAACTTCTAAGTTAATCAATTTTCATAACGTTTTGTAATTAACATGGCCTAAACGTTCATGCCATAAAGTATAAGACTCAAGCAAGTAAGAAAAATTTGAACTTTTATTTATTTCAACATTCATTACATTCATTTTATAAAGGCCCTCGGTGAGATAGTCTTTCCCTACATACACTTCTCCTTTGCTAATTATAATTTTTTCAGAAATGGTTACAAATTTGAATCTATTCTTGCATAGAAGTGAAATAGAAATCAAGTTCCTACGTAATTCAGGAATGTACAATACATTGTTAAGTGTCAAGACCTTTCTTGAAGTCATTTTCAAGTCCACTTTTCCTGTTCGATCTACTGTAGCCGTAGCGGAGTTAGCCATGCAGATCATTTCTTCCACTTAAGCCAGAGCGAATGATGAAAATAACTCTTTGTTGGCACAAAAATGGCGGGTAGCACCAGAATCCATCCACCACTCGGGAGGATTCCCCACCAAGTTGCATTCTGAAAACATAGCACACAGATCATCATATTCTTTGCTGGACTCAATCATATTTGCTTGGTCCTTTTTCTTGCCTTTCTTAGGGGAACGATAATCCATGGACTTATGGACAATCTTTCCATAGTTGAAGCACTTTCCCTTAAATTTCTTCTTGGATTGATGGCTTCCTTTTTCATCTTTCTTCCTTTTCTTAGAATTGTTTTGGTCGTCTTCTACAATATGTGCTCCATTTATTATAGAATTCCCTTTTGACCTTCTCTCGACAGCCTTATTATCCTCTTCAATATGTAGTCAGACAATAAAATCTTAGACAGTCATCTCCTTGCGTTTGTGTTTCAACTAGTTTTTGAAGTCTTTCCACATAGATGGTATCTTCTCAATGATTGCTGCAACTCGAAATACATCATTCACAATCAAACCTACAAAATAATTTATGTCAGAACTAAGAACATTTTCAATTTATTCAACTAAGGTATTTTTCAAAGATATACCTTCTGCTAGGAGATCTTGAATAATTACTTGCAATTCCTGCACTTGAGAGACAATAGATTTGTATCTATCATTTTAAAGTCCAAGAACCTTGCAACAAAGAATTTCTTAATTCCCGTATCCTCTGTCTTGTCTTTTCATTCTAGTGCCCCCCACAATTCCTTCAATTTCCTATTTCCACTATAAATATTGTAGAGGTCATCTTGGATACCACTCAATATATAATTCCTACAAAGAAAGTCTGAGTGTTTCCAAGCTTCTACAATCATAAAATGGTCTTTGTCCGAGGTTCCCTCGGGCACCTCAGGAGCATCCTCACTAGTGAACCTTTAAAGGCATAGAGTGGTGAGGTAAAAGAACATCTTTTACTACCATCGCTTAAAGTCAATGCCTACAAATTTTTTAGGCTTCTCCACAGGTGCCATTGGTTGGGAGCATTTGCTCGAATAGTTGAAGCAATACTAGTTTCCCCCACAGTCATAGCCGCATCTTGCATTTGAAGTTTGTTAGTCGTTTTTTTTGTCACCACAAGCCAATAAATTTTAGTATTTTTTAGAATACTATTATAAAGTTAAGCAACTTTAAACTCTTCTTCTTATTTCTAGTTAACAATGAAGTTTTTATGACTCTCAATCATCAACCGAATGATCTTTAAGTTGTGATGAAGATTTTATGTCTTTAAATCACAAGTTAAATTCAAATGGAGTAGAAATCTTAAAGCTTTAATCTCCAAAAACAAGAAATATAGATTCTGCAAAAAAAATTATTCCTTATGATTGTTTTCTTTTATGTATTCGGGTATAAGAATCTGTATATAATAAACATAAACTTCAACACTAGTTCAAATCCAAGACAAGAACACTTACAAAGTTTAGTAACACCTTCAACACTAGATTACGAATAATCTATCTAAGAAATCTGTTATGATTCAGAAAAGAGATGAAACAGAATTTAAGACCAAGTCCTCCGAATTCATGGAGTGTCCTTGAGGAATAATTCCCTTCACTATTCTCGAGGTTTTGGAATCTTCCACCCACGATAAAATTTCCTTCGATCCGAACAATAGTGGTACCTTAAATTGTTGGATTCAGTGAACTCACTCAACTATTTGATAGATCACACAGAAAATTTTTTAAGACAAGAAGAGAGTTTGTATTTCAGAAAATTCATACCTAAACCTGTGGATGAAAACAAGTTTATATAGCCAACATGTGCCTCTTCTGAAAAGTGGCAATGGTTCACTTAAAAGGTATGACCTTTCTAGAAAAGCCATGTCTGTTCATTCAAAGAATGTGTCTTTTCCGAACAGGCATACCATTTCATGAATCAATGTGTCATTCATTGAAGGGTTGCATCCCTTCATTTTAGCACCGAACTATTCCGAAACACTGTTTCGAAATCTGTATGCATGCATATAAATGGAGTAGTCAAATAAAATTTGTCCAAAAAATAGATATCATCGATCGATCATTTTCCAAATCCAAAGCCAAAGCCGAGCGAGCGACGACGACGACGACGCGAGGTATGTCTTATTTCTTGCCTCACTTACCATGCAAAGTAAGTATTCCTTATTTTAAACACTCACAAGTTCTCTTCTTCAACTAATGTGGGAGAAACAGTGAACTTTCCAATTTGGGAGTACACTTTCTAAATTGGTGTATGCCTTCTGCACCATTTTTCCTCTATTTTTTCATTAACACTTTTTCATATACTTTGAACCCAACAGTATCGTCATACCATTGACTTACAAGTCAAATCTCTAAGCTATAAAATATCATAATATAATTTCTTCTTTCAAAACATAAAGTTTGGACCACCATACTTCAAATATTTCAAGAAGATTCATACTTCAAAACATTTGTCAAATTATGCAAGGAATCTCTCTTTCCAACATTTCCACAAAACAAGTGGTGGTCTTGTATTTTTGACAAACCATGCAATTCTTCATTATTTATTTTCAAAATTTATCAACATGTAAAATCCCCTCTCTTCCATTCAAAATCATAATCAAATCATAAATAATAATCAAGACCTTTGTATCATGCTTCTCAAGATGCATTTAAAATAATCCATATCATATGAAAAGACTGGGAATGCATTTAAAAGAATTCATAATGCGAGATTGTATGTATAATTCTAAAACTCTTCACAAATTCACGATCTCACAATGTTTAAATGGTATTAAAATAATTTTCTTATGCCAATGTAGTTTTAGGAAAACCCCACGTACCTTAGATTACAAGGTTTGAAGAGTAGAACTTGAATCTTGATTTGTTCCTTGGAAATATTTGACTTAAGGATTCATTTCTCCTTGCTTTCTTGTTCTTGGAGGAACCCTAGGTTGATCTTAGTTTTTTGAGAGAAAATTGAATAGAAGAGGTAATTGATACTTCTTGGGCGGGAATTATATGTTATGGACGGATTTTGGGTGAGGAGAAGTGACAAAAATTCCCTTAGACCCATCCGAAACTGAAATAATGTGTAAAACAGCTTTAAATTTGCGTCAGGTTTCGTGTCGAGGCGCAGTCGACACGACGCATCAAGATCGCATTGGCTTACTGACTCACACAAACAATGACATAACTTTTCACTCGGTTATCAAAGTTTGGCAAAATTGATATCGTTGGAAAGCTAATTAAATTATCTATAATTTGATTGGTCTTGAGATGTAAAATTCTATGTGTATCAAAAGTTATACACGTTCAAAGTACACCTTTGTAGAATCAAACATCCAATTTTGGATGAATGAAAGGTTCTTCGCTTAGCTTTGCTCTAAGCCATTTCTATAAATATTTTTCAGCTCATAATCACGTCATATACTAGGCAAAAGATCATGACACATGAATCTAAACATAAACCATGGAATTAGAGCTTACACACGTAGGGACGACGATTCAATTTCTAGATCAAAAATGTGGGGCATTACATTATCTCCCAATTGGGATCATTCGTCCTCGAATAAGAGGTAGGGACTTTTGAGGATCTAAAAGTGTAGAATAAAGAACGTAGTCTCGCATTGAATAATTTTCCTCAACAAAATATACAAAGGCATCAAATGAGTTTCATGATAACCCTGAGTGAAATATGTAAGCAGGAAACATGGGATAATGAGACTTTACATACGGATGACCTTTCACATGGGTTCTATGAGTCCTAATCATTAAAACATAGGGCAGAGGTTTATTTGATGATCATAGATCTGATTTATATTAGTACTAATCATGAAATAAGGTTTTCATGGGACATAGGATTTATAAAAGTTCTCCATATTGCAAGGTACAACGAATAGACTTAAACTTGGAGGCACTAATCGTTTACACCCCAAACAATAAATAGCATACTTCACACTTTCCAACTTACAATTCTCCATCATATATCTAACCACAAGAGTTTGAGTCCCAATGCAAATTGCTTTTATGTTGAAGCCTAAATAAGGATAACAAGGTGATAACTTAAGCTATAGTGCCTGTACTCTACATCCCACTAAGAATATTACCTTACCTTATCACTATCATGAAACACCCTCGGGGTTTTATTTAGAGAGTACTAACTACATGGCACATAGGTTTGTGTTTTCAGCAACCACAAAGTTCAAGCCTAATCCTTACTATACCCACTACATGGATCTCCTCACTAAGACCAACAATTTCAATCACTTTCACAAATATTTTCGTCACATTCCTCCTTCTTAGCTATTTCACACAACAAAAGTTCATATCTTTCTTTTCCTTTTCACCTATAACCTTAGCTCGAGAATTCACATCAACTATTTCACCTTCAAGAACATCTACTCCCCTACCTAACACATCACCACACTTTTATACCCACATCATACTATCATACGGAGGGTCATTAAGGGACCCGAGCATAAAGGTCATGAATGGAAGTAACACTATTAGACCATAACTTACACTTATCGCACAACTCAAGGAGGGACATAAAATGAAGATATGATAAAATAGACACGAAGTGCTCCATATATCAAGTATATGGATCATAAGTAGAGAGTCGTTCGAAAGAAATACAATACAACATGAATTCTTAGGATAGATCACAGTGGGAAACTATTGGTGCACATATCATGGTAAAATGAGGGAAAGAGACTGAATTACCCTCCTGGACCCGAAAATCAGTAAGACGAACTGAGCACCTGATGCATTAAGCACTGCGCCATTTCGGTACCTACCAACGCGATTCCTGGTGTGATGCATCGACATCGCGTTGGCCCACTGGTTTGATCACCCAAACATTCCTCAAACATTATCTGAAAAATCCAAAACTTTCCTAAGAGACCCCCTTTACACCCCTGGTCACGAATCAACCCAAAATGTACATCTCGGGGTCGGGAGGATTAATTTGAAAATAATGGAAGTTAAGAGCTCATAAATATGACTAAGTCTTTTAACAATTAGAAAACTTTTTAGGTTGTCAGCTCTCCATACATGCAACCAAGAGTGGTATTGAGTCGAGAATGCTACGGGGTGTTACATTACAACTAAAACAAAGATTTCTGCTTGAAGCGATTGCTCCTCATTTAAGAACTGAGATTTTCCATGAATTTGCATAAAATCTACCGCTTTAGCAAAACCCAGCATAGAATGAATCGGTGACATATAGAAACATATTTTTTTAGGACCAAGCATGCTGAGAGACATAGATTTTTATGGATCAGAAACAACATAACATATGGCTTGAATACATGAAAGACTGGATTACTGAAAGACATAATTGTTTCTAGTTTGGAGGTCATATCATAAACATAAGTCCATAGAGATTTCGAACCATAGGCATAGGTATGACTTGAATACATGATGTAGGACATTAGTAGGATACTCTCCTAAATGGAAGTGGGAAGAGAATGCTCGAGTAGGAATAGATTTATCATGACTCCTCCCCGCAACTTACCACACTAAAAACATTTGGGAACTCACTTAATTCCTTATCTTCCCCTTAGATCAAAGTCACAATCGTAGACTTACGGACATATCCCCTTATCAAGTCTATAGCCACAACTTTCAACATAAAAGAGATATCACCACATACATGAACTCTAAACTCTCCTTGAAGAACTATACTCTGAAGGCCTCATTTTTTTAAATCGCTACTCTTAACTTTTGCTAGCCTCTATAGCCATCACTCTACAACTTCCACTCTCAGGAGTGTACGCATCCATACTTCTCATCACAAAAGGGGTATCATTATATACATGAACACAAACTCCCCTCAATAATTCATAATACAAAGACACTAAATTCTTTCTAGGACATTCCCCTTTAGGGACACTAATCGGAATATCTTCTAACTCCTAAAGTCATCAATCTTATGAATAACATTTTCATGGGCATAGACACCCACGCTTCTTAACACTTAACACTCCATCTTCAATTCCTTAGAATACTATCATTACACCTCTAATCACATAACCTACAACTTAACAAAATTTTTAAAATAATACCAAAGGGGCATACTACCTACCTACATTTCAAGAATTACACTTTAATGAACACTATACAGTAACTCCTCAGACTTCTCCATACTACAAAATTCAAGAATTAAATCTAGGTACACAAAACACTTATATTCATAAAACTTTATTTAGAAACCTGCTACCAAGGGTTCAACATATTCCTATATACTGATCTTCTTATCCTCTAAAGGTTTTCATAAATCATCAACCTAGGCCATTCGCACATCACATCAAGCCTGCAAATTACTCCATAAATCATGCATCATTAATCTTAAGCTATTATTCTCACCACTACACACCACACCTAAACTCTAAACTTAAAGTTCAAGCCTGTTATCTATCATCAATAATATTAAGCATGGGCATACTATACTAATCAATCAAATGGAAAGATCAACCTAAGTCTCTTATTTCACTTAACTATGGCCCATAAATTCATTCTGTACACGACATTACTACAACATCTCTAAATCTACTACATACCTTCTCACATGAAGTATTAGTTTACTACTACTAAAGAAAAGACCATCAAAAGGGTAAAGTAACATGATAGGATTAGTTGATCCTAATCTTATAATATAACCCATTTCAATCATATCAACATATTCCAATTTCTCACATCATATTTACTTACCCTTGCATACGTCACACTACATTCAAAATTACATATACAAAAATAAATTTTGACCCATAACTTATTGACTAATCTACCCCTTTCCATTCATAGCCAATGAATGATTTCTACAACCACCATAACTATCCATTCTGAGATCCTTCGCTATTTTGAATAAATAATAATCATAGCCTAACACTTCCTTCAAAAAATATCATACAATCCATAAATCTTCCTATAATATTAGCCAACCACCATAAAATTAAAACCACTCCATAATCAAAGGGTTATGCGACTAAAACTACTTATTTATGCAAAAGTCAACCTCACTCTAACTGCTAACCTTGTGACTTTATGTCACCAACTTCTATACTATCTCACTAACAATAGGTCATGACACTTTAACATACACTACTACTCAAGTAGAAATATAGTTCCAACATTCTACTACACATTGTTACCCTTACGAAAGATATCTAAAATAAGAATTTTAAAAGGGGACTGGCTGGAAAGTACGATTTCATCAAAATAAAGACATACACTCAAATCAGTACACCTTGAAGAACCAATAGGCTCCTCTGAAGTCCTTGTGCTATCTTATAACTTTATGATAATTCAATTAGAGAGAACCACATCATTGGGGGAGCTAGACTCTTAGACTTATATCGGCATGACAGTGAGGCATGGCCCATGAAATTAGAACAAGGAATAAATGTTGGATAACTTTCTTATGGACAACTCTAAAGCATGATAGAGAGTATTAAATAATAAGAACTCCTAAATGCCCGGTAGCCTCCTGATTATAAGTATGGTGCACAACATGCCCATAAGAAAGACTCTACTAGACACGATTTGGCAGAAACCCTGGGACCATGAACCAAACTCTAAAACCAAGTTTGTCATGACCCGAGTCGAGGGCCTAGCCATAATGAGCATCCCAAACCATTAAGGCCTGGAGCCCTTCTAAATCTAGTAATCATGAATAATATTCATATAGTATAAGAAAATTCACGAAAAACAATATATAATGGAACCATGGTCAAACTCATAAACTTGATTAATTTAAAAAGGGAAATTCTAAATAATCAAAACATGTGATAACTATCTGCGAAATCTCTAACATTACATTGACCATCATACATCTGAGATAGTCTGTGATAAGGCCCCCCAAACCATGAATCAAAATAAAATAGTAATAAAAGTTTCATAATTAGGTCTTCCGAAGTAAGGGAGTCTCACCAACTGCAAACTTCTGACAAGTCAATCAACTGCTTAACGGGACCCCAGGACTATGTCTCAAAATCTTAAAATATAGGGGGTCAATACAGATGTACAGGTACGTGGGGCAATTCAAAATAATGAATTTATACATATTTAATATAGGTGAGACAAATTCATAAAACATTATTCATTAAATAGTTTAAAATACATGGGCCAACTCAAATACTCTTAAAACATTCTTGTAATTGTAGCTCTATACTTTTTATTACTTCAGATCTAAGTGGTATACCCTACCACTCTTAAATTCCACGGGCTATATGGAATATGCCCTTGACTTGGCAGCCAAGCCCCTAACTCAAGTTTGCCGGAAGAGTTGGAGTCTCTGTCTTTGATATGCAACAAAGCACTAGGCCAGTTTATAATCCCTCTTAGGGATGTAATGAAACCCATATCGGTAAAACACAATTTTGGGCTAGGATTTATTTGAACTCAAGCCTTCTTCGGGCAACCACCTAACCCTCTTTAAGCCCATTTTTTCCTCTTTAAGACATGTGTTCTCTAAAATCAAGTCTGAAACTCTTACTCTGTTATGGCATTCATTTATATGGTATCGTCATACCATTGACGTGCAAGTCGAATCTCAAATACATAAAATATCGTAATATAATCTCTTCTTTCAAAATATAAAGTTTGGATCACCATACTTCAAATATTTCACGAAGAATCATACTTCAAAATATTTGTCAAATTATGCAAGGAATCTCTCTTTCCAACATTTCAACAAAATATTTGGTGGTCATGTATTTTTGACAAGCCATGCAATTCTTCATTATTTATTTTCAAAAATTATCAACATGTAAAAACCTCTCTCTTCTATTCTAAACCATAATCAAATCATAAACAATAATTAAGAGCTTTGTATAATGCTTCTCAAGATGCATTCAAAATAATCCATATCATATGAAAAGACTGGGAAATCATAGCAAAAGAGGGATTCCATATGTTCATTCTCTTAATTAAATATTCAAACCCAATTTCATACATACATATATACGAATACAAATAATTTGGGGGAAAGACCTCAAGACCAAGAAAATAATATCATTAAAGAATTCATAATGCAAGATTGTATATATAATTCGAAAACCCTTCACAAATTCATGATCTCACAATGTTTAAACGGTATTGAAACAATTTCCTTATACCCATGTAGTTTTAGGAAAACCCTACATACCTTAGATTACAAGGTTTGAAGAGTATAACTCATATCTTGATTTGTTCCTTGGAAATCTTGGACTTAATGATTGATTTCTCCTTGCTTTCTTATTCTTGGAGGAATCCTAGGTTGATCGTATTTTATTGAGAGAAAATTGAATAAAAAAAGCAATTGATGCTTCTTGGGGCTGGAATTATATGTTATGGATGGATTTTGGGTGATAGGAAGTGACCAAAATTCCCCTAGACCCATTAGTAACTAAAATAATGCATAAAACAGCTTTAAATTTGCATAAGGTTTCGTGTCGAAGCGCAGTCAATGCGACGCGTCAAGATCGCACCGGCTTACTGCCTCACACAGAAAATGTCATAACTTTTTGCTCGGTTATCGGATTTTTACAAAATTGGTATCGTTGAAAAGGTTATTCAATTATCTATAATTTGATGGGTCTGGAGCTGCAAAATTTTGTGTATCAAAAGTTATACACATTCAAGTAGACTCTTGTAGAATCGAATACCCAATTTTGGATGAATGAAAGGTTCTTCGCTTAACTTTGCTCTACGCTATTTCTATGAACATTTTTCACCTCATAATCATGTCATATACTAGGTAAAAGATCATGACACATGAATCTAAACATAAACTATGGAATTAGAGCTTACACACGTAAGGACAATGATTCAATTTCTATCTCAAAAAGGTGGGGCGTTATAGTTTCCCATTAACTACAAGGACTTTAATGGGATGAAAACTAGGGTCTTTAAGATATTTCTCCCACAATGCGCATAAGTGTTAAGTTCTTAGTATTGATGAATGACAAATTGTATACTGGTATCTTTCTCCTGGAGATAATAAGATTGTCACAACATTCATATAATAAGAGAATATGCGGAAATACAATTTGATACAAAAATCTGGTCATTAACTCTGAGTTTCAAGACATGAGAATGAAAGTTACAATTCAAAAAATCTAAATAAGATCTGGCTCAGTCTGTGAAATCTCTACTACATCTTAAAACTGTTCTGAAAACTGGGACAAGGCCCTCAATAGACCAAAATTATAACTGCTAATAAATGTCTAAAAATAACTTGGCCTTCTGAAATATAAAAGACTCACCGAATAGACCCTGCACTTTTGTCTAAAGAAATTTACTGCTTATCAGGACCCCTAGACTATGCCTCAGAACCTGGAAGGTAGGGGGTCAATACAGATGTACTGATATGCAGAGCAATCAAAAATAAAGATTTTAATATTAATAAAATAGCTGAGAGCTAGTCATAAAACATCACATATGATATAAATTCAAAAACACATGGGTATCTTTGATAATCAGAAAACTTTTTTGTCAATACAACCTCTGATCTTTATATTACATCTGAGTTAGGTGTCACTCCGCTACAAGTCTGATATTCCACGGGCTACATGGAATCCATCATTGACTCGGTGGGGAAGCCCCCAACCCAAGTGTACTGCAAGGGTTGGAGTGTGTGAGTCTGATACACCATAGGGCACTAGGCCAGCGTATATAATATACTTGGATCGGCAAATCACGATTCTGGGCAATGAGTTCTCTAAACTCGTGCCTTCTTCAGGGAACTACCTAAGCTCTCTTTATGCCCAGTTTTAGTCTATTTTGAAATATGTACCATTCTAGTTTCAAAATTTTAAAAATCTGATTTCAAACGTGCATTCTATTATATTCTGAATTAACATGGCATGATCTGAGTTGGTGTCGTCACACCAAGACTTTCAAGTCCTATTTCTGAGCCATAATTCATCATTCTTGATTCTTTCATCAAAACTCAATTCAGACCACCCAAATATCCAAATAGTATAAGAGATTTTATGTTTCGAAAGCACAAGTCAAAACTATGCAAAGATTATCATTCTTTCAATAACAATGTGGTGGTTCTGAAATCTTTGTCAAACCATGCAACTCTATCCCTTTGATATTCATATTCAATAGTTATCAATACAAACAACCCTCTTTTTTGAATTCAAAAATTATATTCAAGTCATAGCAACAATTAAGACATTTCATACCATATTTTCAAGATGCATTTCAAAATAATTCATTTCATATGAAAGATGGGAAAATCATAACAAGATAGGGATTCATTATAATTCATGCCCTCAATTGAATATTCATCCTTGAACACATGAATACATATATATAGAATTTCAAATAAAATTTGGGGACAGGCCTAAAGACCAAAACAATGTCATTAAGAATTCTAAAACATAATTATAAATCATAAATCTAAAACCTTTTTTCTTAAGATCATGATTTCTATGCCCATGAGATTTTTAGGAAAATCCCACACACCTCAATTTAGGAGTTTGATGAATGATTCTTGAACCCTACAGTTTGGGGATTCCAAATCTTCAATTTATTTTGAAAATCCATGGTTTAATCTTTAGTTATTTGGGTTTTTAGTTTAAAACTCTAGAGAGTGTTCTTGAGTAATTTGGATGATTATGAATGTATTCTGGTGTCTTTGGGATTAAATATTGTGTTTAAGATGATAAGGGGGTAAAAAATACCTAATGTACCCTTAATGAGATGTAATAAAAATATAACTGGGAGCCCGATTTTCTACGCCACCGCAATGTGCCACAATCGCGGTGTCTCATTGGAAATTGACGAATGGGATTCTTAGGGTCACCGCGATTCGGAGCCATCGCATTGTCCCACTGGTTGGGACCTGGAGCTTCAGTATGATGCGCTATAATTACACTAGGCTACTAGAATTTGACAATTGTTAAATAGACCCCCTCCGTGATGCGCCAAGCACCAAACTAACATTGTTTTATGACTAAGACTTAAATTAGCCATAACTTTTGCCTGGGCATCGGATTTAGGGGAATCTTATATCAACGGAAAGCTCATTTAATTTTACACATGATAAAAAGTCAAAATTTGGGAAATTATATATGGTTTAAACTTTACTCACTTTGGAAGTCAAAAATGAGACTACATCTCTTTGACACCATTTTAGTCATTTAACTCTAAGAGAATATTACCACGAGCTTATGTATTGATTATGTGGGGCGTTACATTATCCCCCCCTTGGGATCATTCATCCCTGAATGATGCCACGAAACATAGACAAGAACGATTTAAGGTATACTAAGACTGTAAAAGAATAAGGCAAGGATTATATCTTATATTTCATCATTCACCGGATCAAACATGTTTGGGTATCTTGCTCTCATGTCATCTTCTGATTCCCAAGTTGCTTCTTCAACTGTCTGATTTCTCCACAACACCTTAACCGACACTATCTCTTTTCTCCTCAACTACCAAACTAGGCGATCTAAGATTGTAATAGGATCCTCTTCATATGCTAATGAGTCTGTCACCTTGATCTCCTCTACAGGCAACACTAGGGAATGGTCTCCAATACATTTCTTCAGCATGGATATGTGAAATACCAGATGAATAGAACCCAGATCAGCAGGCAACTCTAACTCATATGCAATTGCACCTATCCTTCTCAAAATCTGGTATGGTCCTATATAGCGAGGACATAGCATAACTCCCTTCATAGGGAAGACTTTTAGAAATACCCAATCACCAACTTCAAATTATAGCTCCCTTCTTCTGACATCGGCATAGGATTTCTGTCTACTATGGGCTGCCTTAAGTCGTTCTCTAATAATCTTCACGTCCTTCATTGCCTGATAAAAAAGATCAGGCCTAAACAATTGTGCCTCGCCTACTTCATACTACCCTATTGGCGACCTATATCTTCTCCCATACAGTGCCTCAAAAGGAGCCATCTTAATACTAGTATGATAACTGTTATTATATGTGAACTCTATCAATGGCAAGTGATCTACCCAAGTACCTTTGAAGTCAATCACACAGGCCCTCAACATATCCTCAAGGGTCTGAATATTGTGCTCAACTTACCCATCAGTCTGAGGGTGGAATGCAGTACTTAGGTTCACTTGAGTACCTAAACCCCTATGAAAAGATCTCCAAAACTGAGAAGAGAATTGCTTACCTCAGTCAGATATGATGGATACAGGTGCTCCATGCAAGCAAACTATTTCTTCAATGTAAAGCTTGGCATAATCATCTCCCAAATAGTTGGTCCTCAAAGGTAGAAAATATGCTGACTTGATCATCCTGTCAACAATCACCCAAATAGAATCATACTAGTTTTGGGACCTCGGAAGTCCTGTAATAAAGTCTATATTGATCATCTCCCACTTCCATAAAGGCAAAGCTATCTCTTGGAATGTACCACCTAGCCTCATATGTTTTACTTTAACTTGTTGATAGTTCAAACACTTGGAAACATAATTAGCCAAATCACGCTTCATATTATTCCACCAATATAAGGTCTTAGATCATGGTTCATCTTAGTAGAGCCCAGTATATCTTGGTAGAGCCCGGGTGAACAACATACCTTGATGTATGATATTCATCAAGGATTCTCTTTCATAACCCATCTACATCTGGTACACATAGTCGACCCTGATATCTCAAATTACCATCACTATCTATTTCAAAATACATCATCTTCTGCTGACCCACATTTTTCTTAATCTACTTAAAGATGGGATCTTCAACCTGCTTCTCTTTAACTTCTACACAATGGGAAGATTTAGTTACCTCATGAACAACCACTCCCCCATCTTCGAAATCCAAGAGTTTTACTCCTAGATTTGAAAGTCAGTAAATATCCTTCACTAACTCCCTCTTTCTTCTTTCAACATGAGAAAGACTACCCATAGCCAACCTACTGAGGTCGATGGCTACCATATTTGCCTTGCCCGGATGGTAGTGCAGGATCATGTCATAATCTTTTAAAAGCTCCAACCAATGCCTTTTCCTAAGGTTTGATTCTTTCTGCGAGAAAACATACAGTAGACTCTTGTGGTCAATAAATATATCAATATGTACCCCATAGAGATAATTCCACCAGATTTTAAGTGCAAACACCACAGCCGCTAACTCCAAGTCATGGGTCCTAGATGAATAGGCCACCACCTTACCATGCTACATAAGTACACACCTGAATCCCATACGAGATACATCACAGTATACAACAAACCCCTCCTTACCTTACAAAAGAGTCAAAACAAGAGCAGTTGTCAACTTATCTTTTAACTTCTCACAGGAGTAAGACAACATGAACTTCACCTTTTTCTGAGTCAACTCAGTAAGTGGTAAAGCTATGGAAGAAAAATTCTTACAAATCTTCTATAATACCTTGTTGAATGTAAGAACCTTAAAATATCGGTTGGAGCCATGGGTCTAGTCCATTTTCTCACTGCCTCAATCTTTTAGGGATCAACCTTAATCCTTTTACTAGATACGATATGCCCCAAGAAAGCCATAGCATTAAACCAAAATTCTCACTTGGAAAATTTCGCATACAACTTATGATCTTTGAGAGTCTGAAGGATGATTTAGATGTGATTGGCATGGTCCATCTCACTCTTGGAATAAATCAAGATATCATCAATAAAAATATGACAAACAAATCTAAAAACTGGTGGAACACTCTGTTTATAAGGTCCAAGAAGGCTGCAGGGGCATTAGTCAACCTGAAGGACATGACTAAGAATTCATAATGACTGTATCTGGTTCAGAAGACTATTTTAGGAATGTCTAACTCTCTAGCTTTCAACTTATGGTATCCCAAATGAAGGTCTATCTTTGAAAAACATCTAGCACATTGAAGTTGATCAAGAAGATCATTAATTCTAGGAAGAGGATATTTATTTTTAACAGTGACTTTGTTCAACTGGCAATAATCTATACACATACGGAGGGAACCATCTTTCTTTCGCACGAAAAGTACAGGTGCACCCCAGGGAGAAACACTAGGATGGATAAAACCTTTGTCTAGAAGATCTAGTAGCTGATCTTTCAACTCTTTTAGTTCTACAAGAGCCATTCTATTTGGCAGAATAGAGATAGGGTAGGTATCGGACAACAAATCAATACCAAAATCTATCTCTCTATCAGGTGGTATTCCTGGGAGATCATCAAAAAAAACTTTTAGAAACTCATTCACCACAGGGACAGACTAAAGAGAAAGGATTTCGATATTAGAATCTTTAACCTGAATAAGATGATATAAACAACCTTTGGAGATAAGTTTATGGGCTTTGAGATAAGATATAAAGTTCTCTCTAGGTGCAAAAGAATGTCTCTCCTATTCTATCATTGGTTCATTCAGAAAAGAAAAAGTGACTCTTCGGGTTCTATAATTTAATATGGCATAGCATGAATGAAGCCAGTCCATACCTAGGATAGCATCAAAATCAATTATATCTAGGTCTATGAGGTCTTCTATGGTATCCCGGCCACAAAAAGTCACTACACAATTTCTATACACTCTTCTAGCCATAACAGAATCACCCTCTAGAGTGGAAATAGAGAAAGGTTCTAAAATTTCATCGGGCTCAAACCCAAAACTGACAGCCACCTAAGGGGTCACATAGGATAAGGTAGACCCGGGATTAAGTAATACATAAGCATCATGGGAAAAAATATATATCATACCGATGACTACGTTTGGCATGGCTTTCGCCTCCTGGTAGTTGGACAATGCATACAGCTAGTTGCGACCACTCGCAGCAACTGAGGTGGCACCCCTTTGGGGCGGTGGTGGTGCGGAAGAATTTGGCTGAGATTTAGCACCACCAATACTCCTTCTAACTAAATGACAATCTCTCTAAAAAAGACCCGACTGCCCACTTGAATAGCATAGCAGCAAACCCAGTTGACACCTCTCTAGATGATGTCTACCACAGGTCTTACACCATGAAAATGTATGATGTTATTGAGCTATGCTACTCTGTGACTAGGTATCCTGAGCTCTGGATCTATGATTAGTTTAGAAAGTCTGAGCTCATCGATCTACCAGAGTTTTAGGCGCTGGGGCGCTGGCTGTGGACTGAGCATTACACCAATTCTTCTTCTTCTACCATTTATTTCCCCAATTACCACTCTGCGGCTGACTGTGGTTCTGATCCGTTGTTCTGGCTCTCTTTACCTGTCTGTCATTCTCCCTAGATTTAGTGATTCTCTTCTTTTGCTCATCTACCTGATGTATATGCACTAACATCCTAGAGAAGTCCATGTCCTTGTTCAGCATATCCTTATACATTTAAGCACTAAGTCATCCGAAAGTCCAGATACAAATTTTCTTATTTGGTCTCTCATATTACCAACCATCTCTGGAGCATAACGATCTAGTTAGTTGAAATTTAGAGTATACTTCTTGACACTTATCTTCCTTGCTTAAGGTGCATAAACTCCTTATCTTTGGCCTCTCTCAAATCAAGGGGAAAGAATCAATCAAGGAAGGCTTCCACAAACTTGCCCCACACTGAGGGCTCAGCACTCCCACTCTTAGAACCCTCCCACTCAATATACCACTGGTTTGCAACCTCTTTAAGCTGGTAAGCTGCCAATTCCACCCCTTCTACCTTGTATATATGCATCACCTTGAAGATCTTCTCTATCTCATCTATAAGCTCCTGTTGATCCTTTTTTACCTTGGTGCCCAAAAACTTGGGCGGGTTTATTCTCATGAACTGATCCACCCTAGTATCCTCAGATGTGACTGATGTAGACCAAACATCTTCTGACCATTGAGTTTGTGTGGCTACCAACTATGCAAGCATGTGAATAGACTGTCTGAATTCTGTATTAGATACCTCTCTCGCGCAAGGCTGAGCGCGGTTAGTCCCCATCTGGGGAGCTCTGGGTGCCCTAGGTAGGCTGGTCTAATTAAGTCAAACTCCCAGAGTATCATCAATCTCCAGAGTCAGGGCTCTATTTTGGGTCCTCATCCCATGTGTGGGACAAACCTTATTTGTTTGTGCATTCAGTTTGATAGTATGACGGGGAGTCATGATTGTTTTTCTAAAATGAAAGAGATTATTGATTAGGGGAAAATTTAGACTCTGAAGCACGAACTAAACCACAAATAAAAGAAACATTTCTAAATGTCTAGTACCCTTCTGCTCATAAGTGTGGAGTGCTACATACCCATAAACAAGATTCTACCCGACACAATTTCTCAGACACTCTGGGACCATGAACCATGATCTGATACCAAGTTTGTCACAACCCGAACTAGGGCCTGGTTGGGACATACATCCTGAACCATGAAGGCCCAAATGTCCTACTATATTTGGTAGTTATGCACAACATTTATATACTAATAGAATATGTGTAAATACAATCTGATATGGAAACATCTTCATTAACTTTGAGTTTCATGACATAAGAATGAAAGTTACAATTTAAAAAATTTGAATAAGATCTGACTCAGTCTGCGAAATCTCTACTAAATCTTAAAACTATTCTGAAAACTGGGACAAGGCCCCCAATAGACCAAAACCATAACTGATAATAAATGTTTGAAAATAACTAGGCCTTATGAAACATTGAAGGTTCACCGACTAGACCATGCACTTCTATTTGAAGAAATTTACTACTTATCAGGACCCCTAAACTGTGCCTCAAAACCAGAAAGGTAGGGGAATCAATACAGATGTACTGGTATACAGAGAAATCCAAAATAAAACTTTTTATATAAATAAAATAGTTGAGAGCTAGTCATAAAACATCACATATGATATAAATTCCAAAACACATAGACATCTTTGATAATCATAAAACTTTTCTGCCAATTCAGCCTGTGATCTTTGTATTACTTCTGAGTTAGGTGGCACTCCCCTACCAGGCTGATATTCCACAAACTATATGGAAACCTCCATTAACTTAGTGGGGAAGCCCCCAACCCAAGTGTGTCGCAAGGGTTGGAGTGTTTGAGTTTGATACGCCAAAGGGCACTAGGCCAGCGTATATAATATATCAGTATTAGAAAATCATGCTTTTGGGCAATGAGTTGTCTGAACTCGTGACTTCTTCACGGAAACCACCTTAGCTCTCTTTATGCCCAATTTTAGTCTGTTTTGAAACATGCACCATTCTAGTTTCAAAATCTAAGAAATCTTATTCCAAATATGCATTCTATTCTGTTCTGAATTAACATGCATTATCTGAGTTGATGTCGTCACACTAAGACTTGCAAATTCTTTCATCAAAACTCAATTCAGACCACCCAAATATGCAAATAGTGTAAGAGATTTTATGTTCTAAAAGTACAAGTTAAAACTATACAAAGATTATCATGCTTTCAATTACAATGTGGAGGTTCTGAAATCTTTGTCAAACCATGCAACTCTATCCCTTAGATATTCATATTCAATATTTATCAATACAAATAACCCTCACTTTTGAATTCAAAAATCATATTCAAGTCATAGCAATAATCAAGACATTTCATACCATGATTTTCAAGATGCATTTCAAAACAATTCATATCACATGAAAGATGGGAAAATCTTAACAAGAGAGGGATTCATTATAATTCATGCTCTTAATTGAATATTTGTCCTTAAACACATACATACATATATATAGAATTTCAAATCAAATTTGGGGAAAGGCCTAAAGACCAAAATAATGTCATTGAGACTTGTAAAACATGATTATAAATCATAAAGCTAAAATCCTTTTTCTTAAAATCACGATTTCTAAGCCCATGAGATTTTTAGAAAAACCCCATGTACCTCAATTTAGGAGTTTGATAAATGATTCTTGACACCTATGGTTTGGGGATTCCAAATCTTCAATTTATTTCCAAAACTCACGGTTGAATCTTGAATTATTTGGTTTTTAGTTTGAAATCCTAGAGAGTGTTCTTGAGTAGTTTGGATAATTGTGAATGTATTTTGGTATCTTTGGGATTAAATCCCGTGTTTAAGCTGATAAGGGGGTAAAAAATACCTAATGTGCCCTTAATGAGATGGAATAAAAATATAACTTGGAGTCCGATTTTGTGGGCCACCACAATGTACCACAATCATAGTGGCTCACTGGAAATTAATGAATGGGACTCTTAGGGTTACCGCGATGTGGAGCCATTACTTTGTCCCACTGGTTGGGACCTAGAGCTTCAACGCGACGTGCCATAATTGTGCTAGCCTACTAAATTTGATAATTGTTAAATAGACCCCATCCGCAATGCGCCAATTACCAAAATGATGATGTTTTACAACTAGGACTTAAATTAGCCATAACTTCTTGACCAAGTATCGGATTTGGTCAAATCTTATATCAACGGAAAGGTTTAAACTTTACTTACTTTTGAAGTCAAAAATGAGACTAAGTCCCTTTGACCGCATTCTAGTCATTTAACTCTAAGAGCATATTACCATGAGCTAATGCATTGATGATGCAGGGTGTTACAGTAATGAAAAAGCTGGTACAACTTTGGAAATAGGTTGGGCTCAGCTATCGCTACCACAGTCACTGTCATAGCTAATGCAAACTACAAAAGTTGGTAGAAAAGTTGTTGCCACCCTTTTGTCTAAGCCAATGGGATCTCTCTGAGGTTTTCTTGTGTCATACTATATATTTCTCATCTTATTCAACAATAAAACCAATGCTTCTATATTCTTACAACTAAATATTTCTCTGAAGCTGAAATCAAAGTCTCCACTTTTCTCCAGAAAATTGATAGTTCATTAAGTTATATTTTATTTCCTTTATATAGTTGAATCTTTGTAAGGTGTTCTTAAATGTTTGCCTTCTATTGCTTATGATTATTTGTAGGTTTTGTGGTGTAACCCTCTTTCCTTTGTAATTATCTAGAGTTAGGTGATTCTAATCTACAGTTAGCTTATTGTGTCTAGCTTGAGTTAGCAGGATGTTGAGGTAGTTACTTTGTGTATCTTCTTGTAATAGAGTTATTGATAGGAGATTAGGAGATTAAAGATTAGGATTTGAATTCTAAGGTATGGAGTCTAGATTCAAGAAGTTGCTTGGATATAGTGGAGCTTAGAAATCCTGGAGGCATGTCGTGATTTTTCTCTCTTTTGAGCAAGGAGTTTCAACATAAAACTCTTGTGTCTGCGATTTATCTTTTCATGCTTTTTACTATTTATCCTTCTAGTTCTTATTGTTTGAGTTCATCTGGGAACTGGTCCCAGAGTTGAGAATCAACCCACCGCAACTCTTCATTTGGTACTAGAGAAGGTCTCTTTTAAACAAGATAATACCTTGGAATGATCCTAAAAATAGTTGCTCCTCCAAATCTAGAAGAAGTCCAGTCAACTACTAAACCACCAAAGTTCAATGGTGAATATTATGGGTAGTGGAAGAGAAGAATGCATGACTTCATTATGGCTGAGGATTTAGAGCTAAGGGATGTCATAGAGGATGGCCTTTTTGTTCCTACAAGGGTTGTAAAAGTTGGTGATTGTAAAAGTTGGTGATATGACCTCACAGGTTCCCAAGATCAAGAAGGAATACGATGATACATATAGAAAAGAACTACAAAGACAAGAAGGTACTTATGTGCTCTATTGATCTTGATGAGTACAATAGGATCTCTGCCTCTTAAATTAGTTAGGAGATATGGGATTGTCTACAGATAGCCCATGAATGAACCACTCAGGTGAAGCAGTCTAAAGTGGATATACTGATAAAGAAGTATGATACTTTCACTATTAAAGAGGGAGAGTCCATTCAAGAGATGCACATAAGCTTCACTGCAGTAACTAATAAGCTATATTTCCTTGGTGAAGACATTCCAACCCAAAAGCAGGTTAGGAAAGTTTTAATCATTCTTTCTAATGGGTGGGAAAGTAAAGTTGATGCAATCACATAAGCAAGGGATCTAAATAAAATAGCTATGGATGAGCTCATTGGTAATTTGAAAACATATGAGATATTAAAAAAACTTGGGAAGTTAAAGGGTGAGCCTAAGATTGAAAAGAATATGGTCCTTAAAGCTATAAAAGAAACTACTTATGCCAAAGACTAGCAGACAGCTTATATTCCAAAAAGGTGATAAAAGCCAAATTGCCTCCGAACCTTTGGTGAGATACATATAATGCTCGAGGTTCTTGCTGACTATTTAGTGCTATTAAAAGATGCCAAGTGGATGGAGATTACCATTAAGGAGGGTCAAAGGACTTTGACAAGGTCGAAGGAGTGTAAAACAGAGCTCGATATCCCCTTAGAAGGATCATGCACCAAAGGCGCTTTGGATCCACTTTTGATCCACTCAAGCATTTCAAGAGTGGGTCAAAACAGCCTCTAGTGGTCCTTTTCTTACATTTGGGTAACTTTTTGGGCCCTAATTATGTAATATTTGGACAAACTATAAATAAATGGTAGTTACACTTATTTTATTTAGTTTTGTTCAATGATGATGATGAATTCATGAAAACTCAATTGGGAGTGTTGTGTTCTTGGAAAACTGTTTGTTGACATTTGCTTAGAAACGATTATTTGCCCTTTTGTTATCTTCTTGTGTCTATCTTTGATATCCTATCCCTTTAACTTTAGTTTTCCGTATTTAGATTCAAGTCTTCTTTGTGGTGAGAATCGTATCATTTGGTATCAGAGCCGAGCTTGATTTTGTTCCCACAAATTCAATCTTGGGTTTGTTATGTCAAAAATCAAAAAAAAAAGTGTAAACAATACGTTTTTAAGAAAAAACCTAAAAAATTGTGTGTGTTTGAGTCCTTTTTGTTTTTTCTACACTAGATTTATTCCCTCTAGTGTTATTAGGGCCGGAACCTTGAGATATGGGCTTGATTGTGTGTAATTGAGAAGATACCACCCTTGTTGTCTTGAAATTATAGGTTGAAGAAGCTGAAAAAGTGTTCCCAACATTGATAGAAAATTAGGGTTAAAAAATGGTGCCATTTGGAGAGTTTTGATTTATTCACCATTTTTATGGTTTTGAAGGTTGAAGAAAATACAAGTGAGTTCGAAAATCTGGAAATTTTCATGATGTTTTGAGGTCTAAAGGTTGTTGCAATGTGTTCCTTATATCGAAGGGAGCCTACGGTTAAAATTTTGTGGAATTCCAAACCAAAATGAAGAAGTTGTGCATTTTCGATTTTTAAAATTGTTCTTGAGAAGATTCATATCTTCATGTATAATCTTCATCAAAATGTTGTTGTTTAATCCAATAAAAATAGAAGTAAAAGGTGTACAGAAGTGTTGGTACAAAGCCTATCCAAAGTACCAAGGAATATTCCAAGATAAGAGGACAAAAGAGGGACCACAAAGGGGCATTTTCGCCCATCCGAGAGGCTAGTTTGGCTGACCTGCTCCTGAGGTTCCTTGGAACTGCACCTGACCTGCTTCAAAGAAAGCCCAAAATAGTGGCTCCTATGCCCCACCTTCTCTAGAAGTGCATTGGGTCTACTCCCGATCTACTACAGCTTGTTCCAAGCGTATATGAGACCTTCCAACTCAAGGTTCCATCAATCTAACTTCATTTATTGATTCTTAACTTTATTTTTTATTCTTGAACACTAATTAATGCTAATAATTAATCTATTAGTTGATTAATTAGTTCTTGAGTCTGATTCCTTTCTTGTCCATTCTTATGTACTTTTCTCTTTTATTTTTCTTGAACCTTCTTGATTCAAGTACGATAGTTTGTTATTGAGTGTTATTTTCAATCTCAAACAAGAATCCACTTCAGAAGCAAGTAGATATTGACACCTTATTGACCATCATAGTATAAAACACTTTCAACATTCGTCGCTACAATTGTGAGGATCATAAAGATGAGATTATTACAAATGTTGGTGAGGAGCTTTAGTACTAATCTTGTTTTATCATTTTGTAGGTACAAGGTGATGTAAGGAAGCATGTCTTCTATAACCTCAAAAAATTAGGACTACAACATAGGAGACTATAATTGTGGTGAAGATAGTTATGGCTATGAAGAAGATGGAAATTATGGGGGCTATGAATATAGCCACGGATGAAAATGAGAGCTACAACTCCAAAGTAGAATATGAGATGAATGATGACCCTAGTTCTTATACTAATCATGGAGATGATGAAGAGCCTTGTGATGGTTGTTGTGAGGGAAATGGAGCATGTGAGGGGTATTATACTTCCCAGTCCGAGCCTAGAGGTAATGTAAGGTATAACCCATTCATCCACAAATCTTATGAGAGTCATGGTGAGAGTGCATGTGGAGTATGATGATTCATATTCCTCGCCTTGTAGTACCATTTATCAAAGTCAAAGTGGTGTGAATGGTTATAATAACTATAGTAGAGGTTGCTCCATAGGACCCAAAAAATGTACATCTCAAAAGTCGAGGGATATTACATCTCAAGCTTCTTGTTCTAGTGCCCAAACATGTAGAAATGGGACCCAAGGTTGACATAGATGGTATAGTTGGAGTCAAGATCTTCCTACTCTCCCCATCCTTATAAGAGAGTCGTGTCCCAAAAAATATATTAATTTGAAATGGCAATGTGAAAGGATCTTTATGGATTATGATATGGGAAGCAAAGGAGAACAAGAACCAACAGAGAAGATTTTCTTTAAAGATTTGATGAGGAAAATCTTAGATGTTTTAAAGGCTTGTGAAGGACCTTCAGACTATGGGAAATAATAATATTCTCAAGAAATACATGGCAAAATAGCTAACTCTTACACTTTTGTACATTGTGAATGATGATTGTGTGGCTAGTAGCACATTAAGTGTATATAGTAGCTTATCTATATTTGACTCTCATGATTCTTTTCCTCTTGTTTATGATGTACCCATTGAGAGTGTGGAAACACTATTTGATCGTATTGATAACCTCATTGACTCTTCTGGTAAGATCAATTTGAGTCCACCTAGTGATAAAGCCAATGTGATATATGATGGCAGATTGTCTTGAGAATTTTGTATTGATCAACTTGTGTGCAAAATTGGTACACCACTTAAGGACGATTGTGATGTGATTAATGAACCTCAAGTGAGTGATGATATTGAAAATATTGGTCAAGTAAATAGGATTGACCCTTTGATCATGTCCTCTAGTGAATATCCTATGGTTTGTCTTGCTCATAGGAGTGATTATGTGTTTAAAACATCTTCTAAACTTGATAGTTTTTTTATTGAAAGTGAACTTACAAGTTCCAATCCTTCTTCATGGATTGATCCATCTTTATTTAAGTATGGTATCGTGTTCGAAGATGTTACAAGCACTCTTAGTAAACATAGTGGTGTGAATAATATTGATGGTGTAGCTCATCTTGAGGGATATAGCCTATATGACAGCCTACTATGGTGTGACTTCATTCCTCCTGAAGATGAAAATCTCTTCCTTAAAGAAGAGAGTACTCTTAAGGGAAAGGAATATGAAGTTTTTAAAAGGAACGATCAATTGGGTGATGATAACTTTGATTTGCTTGAATATTTAAGAGGCCCAATTAGTGATTGTTCCTATGAAAATGCTTGTGGTTTTGATCCTTTGTACAATAACCCACCCTTGTTTGATAATTATAAGGATGAATTTCTTGATTCTTTTGATGACTTGAGTAATGATTCCTTTGAAGTTAGTAGTGGTATGTGTCTACTTAAGGATTCTTCCCTTGAAAGAGAAAGTATCAATTGTATGGAAACTGATTCTTCTTCTACTTTGTATGCTCCTACTATTGATAATACTTATGGTAATGATCTTGAATCTAACAGCGAGTATATACATTAGCTCACATTAGTTAAAGTTAACTTCAGTGATACCTTTCTCTACTGTCCATTTTCTTTTATTGATTCTTATGCTAGTGTGGAGAGTATATCTTTTGATTTGGTTGACATGTTTGGGGAAAAGAAGTATTATTTAGACCCATGTCTATGGTCACTCTATCTATTTGACCTTGGTGACAAATTTGAATATGGTGATTTTCACACACCCAACTTGAGACTTGGTCTAGTTGACAGGTAAAGTTTAGATGAGGATGTTGTAATCCTTCCCTATGATAGAAACTTTTTGTTGTGGATTTACAACCCACGTGGTAGACTCAATTTGTGCATGGGAAGAATTTCCAACAAAGATAAGCATTCTTTAAAGAAAGGGTATAAAGAAAAGATACAAGAGAATTCAACATTATGTGCTTCCAATCTTGACCGAGGTTTCACAACATGTAGGTCAAGGAGGGAGTCTCCTCTTGAAAACACTTTGGATGGATTCCATGGTAATGATCCCCTTCTTTGTGAATTGTTTACAATTGGTGGCCCTTTTCTTATGGGAAGTAGTTTGAAAGAAAAAGGTCATATATGCTTAAATGTTTTGATTCCATCCTTGTGTACATTATGTACTATATATTTTGATCCAAATGGCCTTCTTATAGATAATAGCACCTTGGATGATGCTTTTACACTTGATTCCTTTCTATACTACCTCTTTTCTTACAATGATATCCATGCTAGTCTTGGATTTGCTCTATGTAAAGTTAGGAAACTTGTTGTTTTTTCCAATTGTTTCAATGACAATGCAATATGGATCTTGTGTACTTTAAAACTAATTGAGGCATCACTCCTGATGTGGTCTCATAATGATGTGATGAAGCAATTGTGTCTTATGGCTCCTAAGGTGAAGATATCCTTACCTTTTGGATTTAGTGATGCCATTATGACCTTTGTGATTTCCTTACCTATTGACGATTCTCATATCCAACTCCTTTGTGCATTTTTCAATAAATTTCTAATGTTTACACAAAGGATCCTTGGTTATATCTTAATTAAGTTCAATCTTTGCACGGTCCTCTGATTATTTTGATAACCCTAACCCCCATTTCATAAGGATATTGTATTTGTTTGTCGTCTCTTTGGTTTGGAATCTTTGGATTCGAGGTCGAATCCTTTTCAAGAAAGGGATAATGATACAAGCCAAATTATCTCTGAATATTTGGATAAGATACATATGATGCTCAAGGTGCTTAATGACTCCTTAGTGCTATTATAAGATGTCACATGGATGAAGATTACCATTAAGGAGGGTCAAAGGACTTTAACGAGGTAGAAGGAGTGAAAAACAGAACTCGATAGCCCCTTGGAAGGATCATGCATCCAAGGCACTTTGGATCCACTGTGGATCCATTCTAGCATTTCAAGAGTTAGTCAAAACAGCCCCTAGTGGTCCTTTTCTTACATTTGCTTCACTTTTTGGGCCCTAGTTATGTAATATTTAGCAAAACTATAAATACATTGTAGCTAGACTTAATTTCGTTTGTTTTGTTTAATGACGATGATGAATTCATACAAACTCCATTGGGAGTGTTGAGTGCTTGGAAAAGCATTTGTTGACATTTGCTTAGAAACAGTGGTTGTAAGGGAGATAGGATCCCCCTTTGGGTCAACATACGAGCTAGGTGCTTATAGGTAATCAATAAGGAAGGTCGTTGGGTTTGATACACTCTTTCATTGCCTTTTTGTTATCTTTTTGTGTCTATCTTTGATATCCTATCCCTTTAACTTTACCTATCCGCATTTAGATTCGAGTCTTCATGGCAAGAATCGTATCAAAAGGGTTATTAAAGCCTTGTAAAAATCAGGGGCTCTACCTAAAAGATGAAAGTTTATCAAGCTCTTTAAGGAAAGAAAGGCAAGTGGCACATGTCATTAATGTGTCAAGCTTGGCCACTACATCAAGGATTGACCAATGCATAAAGTACAGTATGAGGAATATGCTAAGAAAGTTGTTTGTAAAGAAAAGGGCAAGGACCAGGTCTATGTGAAATTTAGTAAGAAGATTAAAGCTGACAAAGATTTCAATCAAGTTTTGGCAGCTTATTGGGGTGACTCTTCAAGTGATTCAGACGAATCAGAACAAGGAGAAGATATTTCCATGATGGTAATGGAAGATGAAGTATCAGTTTTAATTTATTCTTTGCTCTAATAGAATATACTAATAATGATGAATATAAACTAGCGACTCTCTTTGACATCAAGGAAAATCTGAAGGACTACTCCCTAAGTAAGCAGAGTTCTCATGCCTTTGTGTTGATTTATTCCCTTAATGACCTTGCTAAAGACAAAGAAAATCTGAAAGAAGCTTTGGAAAAGTATGAGGAAGAAGTAATTGAAATAAGTGTCTAGGTGGCTAAACTCACAAATGAAAAGGCAAAGTTGAAGGAAGACTTGGCAAAATATGAGGAAGAAATGGTGAAACTGAGTGTGTAAGTGGTTGAGTATCAAGCCACTAGAAAGGCTCTAATCATTCAGAAAGAATGTGATCTTTTCATCATTCACGGTCCTTTCAACTCCAAAAAAGTGTCTTACTCTTTTTCATCTTCACAAAATGATGAGCCTACTCCATGAAAGGTAATAGATACTCCTTCCATTCCATTAGGCTTAAAAGACTCATTTGCTATCATAAAGTTCAACCCATTCTCCCTACACAAAATTTCTAGGAGTTTCCAGTCTAAGGAAAAGATGTAAACTGAAAATGAATAACTCACTAAGAAAAATAATGCGACTACCATTCTGAAAACCTGTCTCCTAAAAAAACCTATTCAAGGACCAAATCCACAGCAAATGTCTTCTTCACATCAGGGCTTGGACTCTTTCTCCAAGACCCCTTCATCTGACAAATCTGAATCTCCAAGCAAAATAGGGAGTGTCTTTTTAGATGAAAATTTGTTTGAGTATTAACCTACTTCCAAGCAAACTCATCTAATATCTTAGCCATGAGTGAAGAAGTAGGATTTCAAGGTCTGATTGCCTTAAGTGATGAACCCTCCAGGTGGGAACCACCCTCACCAACACTGTTTACCAGGAGGAAAAATAACCCTCCTAAAAATATTGATATTAAGATGTGGTACTTCCACCTATTCTTGATCAATAATATGGAAATAAGGGCAATAATAATGACTGAGATAGTGATGATGACAAGCCCTTGTCATGGAAATTATCCAAGAAAGGGTCCTCTTCCTCAACCAAGTATTCCTCTAGTACTGCCAAAACTACTGAGACCATGTTGAGTTCTAAGAACATGATGAGCAAAAACTTGGAAATAATCAAGGAAAGAACTAAAAGAAGAAGAATGCCAAATAAAAGTAAAATATAAATAGTTGAACCGGCTGCTGAAAAAGTGGTGGATATTGCAAAATCATATAAAGATACTGATGTTTTTTTCCATGATAGTAAGGACAGTGAGATTGATTGCATATTTGAAAGCCTAAGTGAATATGAGGATTATTCACTTGACTCTGATATTAAGAAATATGGTGTTGATGCAACGAAAAAAGTGAGAGAAAAAAAAGTTTCCTTAATAAAGAAATGAAATGGATTGTTAGTAAGAAAACTAGTGTCCAATGTCACTGGTAAGTGAAGGAAATCAAAAAAGGTTGATGATAAGGGACCAAGTCCCCATTTTAAATCATCCATATCCTCAAGAACTCTTAGGAATTCTGGGAAGGAAACTGTTTCATCAAAGAAGGCTACTACATCCAAGGAGAAGGGTTTGTCTAGAGAAGTAAGATAGGAGATCCATAAGACTCAGGAGGTCTTAAGAGGGACATTTTTTTATCCCGTTGTGGATGACATGCCATGAATAAGGGAGTTACTTGACTAGGTGAAGTTTAAAAACTAGGATCAGTTGTTTGAATTTCTAGTACCTTAGTTGCATCAGGAAGAGGTGAGGATGTTTTATCATAACCTCAGAAGTCAATGGAGTGGATATGGGATTAGATGAAGATACACTTTCTGAAATCCATGGGCAGTTGACTGATGAAAATGTTGTTGTGCATAAGAAGGTAAAGAAGTTGGAAGCTAGAGTTGAAGCTCTGACTACAAAAAATGAAGAATTAACTCAACAAATTCTCAAGGCTCATGCTATAGAGACTAAAAGGATAATTACTGATATGAAGTTCACTGATTGCTGGGATAGTGAAATAAAGATAGGTTTTCTCACATTCAAGGAGAACATGATGCTCATATATAGGGGAAATAAGGTATGGGATGCTTAGAGGTATAAGTGATAGGGAACTGGTTGGGAAAAGGCCTTGTTGTTGAATAATGTTGTGTATGTTGTGTGATTTGTGGAATGTTTTAAGATGTTGAATGCTTGCATGGGTTTGTCATCACGAAAAAGGGGGAAATTGTTAAGTCTTTAATTTTGATGATTGACGAATTATATGTTGGGACCTTTTTCCTAGAGATTATATGATGACAAAGCTTCTACCACTAAGGAAAAATGTTGGTCTTACCTATCACTATCATAGTCAATCATCACTGTTGATGTAAAATACAAAAATTGGTGAAAAGGCTATTGCCGCCATTTTATCTCAATAAATGGGATCTCTCCTTAGATTTATTAAGTCATACTATATATTTCTTATATTCTTCAATAAGAAACCTATTTCTTCTATATTCTTACAATTAAATATCTCTCTGAAGCTGAAATCAAAGACTCTATTTTCTAATAAGGAACTGATAGTTCATCAATTTATATTTTATTTCCTTTTTGTAATTGAGTCTTTGTAAGGTGTTCCTTAATGTTTACGTACTACTGTTTATGATTTTTTTTAGATATTGTGGTGTAAACCTTTTTCCATTGTAATCATCTAGAGTTAGGTGATTCTTAAGCTAGAGTTAGCTTGTTATGTCCAGTTAGAGTTAGCTTGAGGATGAGCCAGTAGAGTTACTGCGTATGTCTTCTAGAAATACAGTTATTACTAGGAGATTAAGGATTAAGAGTTTAATCCTGAAGTTTGGAGTCTGTATACAAGAAGTTGCTTAGATATAGTGGACCTTAGAAATCCTAGATATAGGTCGTAGCTTTTCCCACTTGAGCAAGGAGTTTCCACTTAAAACTCATGTGTCTGCTATTATTTTTTCATGTATTTTATTGTTTATCCTTCTCTTATTTCTTGTTGTTTTAGTTCATCTAGGAACAGGTCGTAGAGTTGAGAAGGAACCAGCTACAACTCATCAATAATTCTATAGCTCTTTCATCTATTTCTGACTAAATATAGTTCCTTCTCATTGCTTCATCGGAGAATCTATTGGTGAGTTCTCCCATCCTCTTAACACCAGTTGGACCAACACTTGGTAGTTTCGTGAGGCTAATAACTAACTCTTTTGAGCATTATGTCATTCACCAATAGTGTTTTATTTCTTTACTATCAAAGTTTGATTTAATGCTTCCAAACTATCGTATTCTTCTTTCTTTCTCTTACAATTTTAGGGAGTGTGTCCACCTCTTTCAAAACTTCTTGGTCACCTTCATCTTTAATGTGTTTCATCACATTCAAGGATGATGCACTTGTTTATGAGGATTTCATCACCAGCGCTAAATCCATAATGTAAATAAATCTTCTAAAACAAGTTCATAGTACTTAAATACGATGAAACATATTAAAGATGATGCTAATAGATAGGTTTTAAAAAAGGTGGAAACACTCTTTAAAATTTTAAGAGAGAAGGAAGAAGAGTATGATGGTTTGTAAGTATTAGATAAAACACTGATAGTGAAAGAAAGAAACAGTCATGAATTGCAAGAAACTCTAAAAGAGTGAGTTAATGTCTTCAAGGAGCTACGAAGAGTTGATCTAATTGGTGTTCATAGGATGGGTGATCTGGACAACACACCATTCCATGAAGTAATGAAGAGAAACTAAGCAGATGAAAGAGAGATGGATTTATGGTCATTGTGGGAGGAATTCCTTAGAGACCCTAGATGGCACCCCATCAAAGTTGCTATGGTTAATGGGAAACCTACGAACGTGATAGATAATGAAGATGAAAAGAAGATTTTTGAAGAATAATTACAGTGAGTAAGTTCATAAAGTTGTCACAATAGCTTTCATAGAGATTAATGAATACAACCCTAGTGAAAGATACATCATCTCAAAGCTCTAGAATTATGAAGTCAATAAGAAAGCTACTCCGAAAGAACTATTTACTATTTTGCTAAACCAGTGAAAAAAGAAGAGAGGATCAAATTGATTCTTCTATGTCTTTTTCCTTAGATCTTTAGGCATCCCCAAGAATGGGGTGGGTGTGATAACAACTCCAAACTCGAAATAACATCTGAACATATTTTTTCTACCATTTTTAGAAATGTTCTCTTCTGTAGCATTCCATAACTCAACATATTGTGTGTTCTCTTTCTTGATATGTTTTACCTTGCATTTCATCCAGTAGTCAAAAACATTCTTCGAAATGTCTGCGGATAGCAATACAAATCTTGTGATAAACTTGTCAATATCTATGATGACTTTCTTGATCTGCTGCAGATTTTGTAGATCTATCAATTTGGTTCTTCTCATTGTCTACATCCTCCAACTTAATCAAGAGGTCTTGAAAGTACATTAGTTCTTCTTCTTAGTTTTGTTGAACCTAATGACCTTCTGCTTTTCACACTCTCATTTGTAGTTGTTTTGAGATAAATTTCTCATATACTTTTTCGTCCCACTTATGTTGTGTACTAGAACATTTGTTTTTATTTTAGCGTTTTCTACTTATTTGTCATCTAGGAGAGATATCGACGTCCTTATCAGCATTTGAAAAATAGTTATCCAATAGTTCATCTTCTTCACTATCCTCAAAAGAATATGCATCTTGTAGAATATGTTGAGAAACATAACTACTTCCAACAAGTTATAATTCCTACTTGTGTTAATATATGTAATAGAGTCCAACTTTCAAGCTGTACTAGTTCCAAGTTCATTAAGATGATTGTTGTTTGCTATAGTATTATTTGGAGTATTCATCTAAGTAATAACTTGTCCCTTAGCTAATAGTGGAACTACTAAGGCACAATTAGGTACAAATGTAGGGGTTGCTGAAGCCCAAAGAGGATATAACCTTCTCTTCTTGCATCATGTTTTCACAACGCATCGCACTCTTACCACCATTTAGAAATTCTCAGCGTCAAAGTTGTTGGTTGAGTGCACTAGAGTTAAGGCCATCGTTGTGCCCACATTTTGGTCATTCCCTATAGATATTAGTTGTTGATGATAGTCATCATGTTCTCTCCAAAAAACTCCTTAGATTGTGTTGATACCTCATACATCAAAGTGTTCAAAGTATCCACTAACGAATATAATTCAAATGAGAATTATACAAACCAAACAAGCAGCATATTGTTGGAGGACCCCTGAGAATCAATATTAGGTCCAAGGTGATGAAAATGGAAATCATGTGGGTTGTTTTTGTAAAAATCTGTATTGTGAAATTTAGTTTTTTTTATTTTGACTATTTTACCCTTCCTGTTAATTGTACTTTAGTGTTTTTGGTCAGTGGGAGAGGGTGGCATAATTTTGAGGTATTTGGTTGTGTTTTATGTGATTTTTTTTTCTTTGGAAGATTTTAAATTTGGTAGAATTGATTTTGATTAATATTAGGATATTTAGAAATCGTTTGTGAATTTTGTCATTTTTATCAGCTCTAAAAAGTTAGTTTTGTGTTAGTAGCATGGTTGGTTTAGATTCCAAGGTGATCAAATGTGTTTTTGATAGGTGATGGGAAATTTGAGTTTTTAGCCTAGAGTTGAGTTCAATCAATGTCCTTTCATAATGATATTCATTAGTGTTATGAATTGTGAAGTTTTGATGATTGACAAGAGGACTACAACAAGTAAACGTAGTTGGTTCATCAAAAACTATTTCAAAAGAGTTCAACTTGTAAGTGGACTTTTTGTGGATAAATTCATACGAGCAAAAATAAAATAAAGAAAGTCTGTTACTTCAGATAAACATTAGGAGACCATTATGCTCTGAAAAAAAGAGTTAGTGTTTGACTACAACACTCATGGAAGTCCTTGTGGAATTAAAAGTCTACTTGGTTGTGAAGATCAATAGAAGGTATAAATATTCAAGTACTTTCAAAACTAAATTCATGTATAAATACTGATAGGAAAAGGGGATAACAGGAGCATATAAGTAAGAATGATATTTGAGAGCCCATGGAAATGTAACCTAATACACTGAACCAGATTGAAGAACCTGTTTCATCTGTGTTAAATGGTCTTCTATATGTTGTAATTTTAATGCTTTCTTAGTACCAGTATGTTATAAAATGGTTTAGGAGTTTAGTCTTCGAGTTGGGATAACTCAAAGACTTGGGAACATAAACGTTCGGAGGTTTCTGTGTTGTTAAGAACTAGAGTTAGTTCCTTGGGTTGTTGGGTTTTTGTAATTTAATTTTCAAGTGGGGAAACTTGAAGTGGGTTTCAACAACCTAAAGAGATTGTTGAACATTAGTAATTAGAGTTTATAATTTCTTAGGTTACAGAGTTTGTAATCTTTTGTTAAGAGGCGCATTGTGTTTAGTAAAGTAGGGGTTAAATTCTGTAGAGGTACAGGTCGTGGTGTTTTACACCTTTTGTGAGCCGGGTGTTTTCCATGTAAAACTAAAGTGTTCATTATTTATTGTCTTTACTACTTCTATTGGAACACGTTAGGAAACCCGGTCTATCCGTAGGCAAAAATCGGGAATAAATTATGTGAGTTATTAGGACGTGTAGAATTATCAATTGGTATCAAGGCAGGTTATCTTGCGAAGGATAACACCTTAAGATAAGATCAAATATGAATTCTATTCCACATATTGGATACTGTGAAGGACAAGACATCAATAGGCCTCCGTTGGTCAATGGATAGTACTACTCAGGAAGGAAAGAAAGGTTGAAAGATTTTCTTCAGGTAGTAGACTACGGACTCTGAAATACAACTATCGATGGACCTCAATACCCCATGACAATGGATGTTGAAAACAAGGAAGTATTAAAAGAAAAGTATGAGTATGATGAGGCTGACTTTAAGATGCTTGGAAAGAATGCAAAACCGAAGTATATTCTTATTTATGGACTTGGAATAGATGAATACAATAGAATCTCAGGTTGTATCGCCACAAAACAAATTTGGGACACTTTTGTGGACACATATGAGAATAATATGGAGACCTTAAAAAAGTATTAGGAAACCAAGGATAAGTCACTAGCATTAAAGGTGTCTGACCGAGAAGAATCAGATTTGGATGATGAAAAGCTTGTCAAGAACTTTAAAAGATTTTTCAAGAAAAAAAAGTGCCAGGACAATAAAGAAACAAGTAGCAAGTGTTGTTCTAATGATAAGTCTCAAAGTTGGTTATTTCAAGTGTGAGAAGATAGATCATATGATCAAGGATTGTCCATTGTTGGAAAGAGGGAAGGAAAAGGAAAGAGTTGGAAAAGAGTTGAAGCTAAAAGAGTAATCTAACTCCAAAAGGAATGAATCTTTTGCTACAATGGTTGCATAGGGATCAAGTCACAAGAATATGATGATGATGGAGTTTATGAAAGTGCACTTATGGCTATAGGTGAGTCATGCATGGAAGAAAAAGAAGTAAAATCTGAGGTAAGCCTACTTGATCTTAAAGATAAATTGCATTTTTATTCTAATAAAAGGCTAATTTATTTGAGGAATGCATTGATTGATGATTTTCATGATCTCACATTTGACAGGGATCAGTTATTCAGTGCTTTTACAAGTCTAAATTTTGATTATATTGATCTTGAAACCTACAAAATTGTCAGTGATATAGAAAACTGCTCCTTAAAGGAATAGGTCAATCAACTTGGTTCATCTAACATTGATCTAAAATCAAAAATTTTAAAGTTATCAATTACTGAAAAATGAAACGGAGCCATGAGTGAAAATCATCAAAGAATTGATTTTGAACTTAAACAAAGAAAAGGTGAATTGTTTTATCAAAGAGAGAAGGTTAGAAAGGTAACTCAAGAGAACTCTAGGATAAAACTTGATCTTGAAAGATCTAACCGATGGACCAACTCATCTAGAATTATTAATCATCTGAATAGTAGTACTTAGTATGAGAAGGCTGGCATAGGTTTTCACAAAGAAATTATTTCCTCTAAAGATATATTTTATATTTGTGGAAAAATAGGATACCCCCCACTACTGAATATCAAAAAGTTACTGAAATTGAGAATAAAAATATGAAATTGGTTGAAAAGAAAATTTCTAGAACTAATAAGAGAATCAGGTACACCAACCTACTACCAAAATAGGAGAAAAGAAATTTGATTCAATCATTTGATCATAAGAAAGGACCCAAGCTTATCTGGGCACCAAAAACTAACGTTTGATTCAGTTACAGGCAAAAGTGAGAGAAAGCAAGCAAGTACATAGATAGCGCTTGCTCAAGACATTTTCTGCAGATATATAAAAGTTTCTCTCACTTACCAAAAAAGGAGTGTAAGGTATCATGTGAAGGAGATTACAGGATGAAGATATTGATACTAAGATAAGTACACTGAACAGGTTATGTCACCTATTTCATCAACTAAATAAGAGAAAAGCACATTGATAGGGGGAACATCGCAGGGTCACCAAGAACATCATCATATGTTTACAAGAGTAACCTAGTACTACACAAGAAAGGGCATTAATATGACTGGAAATGTTATGATAAGGGGAACTATTAATAGAACATGTGGATGAACCTGGTCGATTATAGGAATCCAATTGGGGATGAGTAAGATTACATGAGTATCCCCCAATGATTGGTTAAAGAATACTGTACAAAATGCATAGTAAGTTTAATTTTAGGCTTAGTCTTGAACATTTAGTTGTACATCTCTATACCATTTTCAATTTCAAATAACTCATGCGATATAACATTATATTTGCCTATGTCACAGGAAAATAACTGAAAAATGGAAACAAGATCAACCATTGCAATACTGATCGGGGTATCTGTACCAAAAGTTTTTTTAAATATTAAAAATGATAATAAACACTTGTACCACTTTTTCTCAAAATGCCCAAAATAGATTGATCCCTAAAAGAACTCCACAGCTACCATTTTTTCAAAAATAAAAAGTTCAATTTAATGACAACCTTTTTTTCCAAATTGTTAGTCTCATCTCATCACACCTCTTATCAAAGACAAACTTTATTTTGATTGAGAAGTTGTTTATGTGAATAGTAATTTTGATAGAGCAGCTACTATTTGAATTATTGTTGACAAAGGTGCTCTTATTGTGTATGATTGATACAAAATTGAGGTATCAAGTAAGGGGGAATCATCTGCACTATGAATCAGGAAGAATGTGTCTATGAGACTGTTAATATTAAGGGTGTTAAGAAGGATGTATCTTGTGAGGGGGAATATTTGGGTGACCTCATAGTTCAATTGGATTTATCTGTTGAACTCAATTTTGTTGATGCATCTATTTAGGAGGAAATATTTAATGATCCCTCAGTAGAACCTAATTCTCCTATTGAAATCACTGTAGAAAAAGATTTAGGATTGGTGAACAAGGATGGATAACTGAGGGTTAGCTATGAAATAACTGCACATATGGAATAGGTTGAGGTACCTGGTTCTTTTGTACTAATGAATAAAGTTTGTAGCAAGGGAACTATTATTTGCACATTAATTTTAAAACGGGTGGGATCACATCTCTTAGAGAGTAATGTTAATGCCTTAAATATGAACCAAAAAAAGGAAAGGCTACAAATTTTGCAGTATACCAGGCTTTGGCTGACTCAAGAAAGATTCTCCGTCATATTTCATGCTCCAACTTTACCAAAAGCCCGAACCTCCTATCCTTAGAAACTTCCAAACCTTTTCTAATATCATCACAAGTATTTTATTATTATTTTAAATTTTTTAAAAAAATTTTGGTGTATTTTATGAATGATCAATGAAAATATTTGTTTTTAGTCTCTTGCTTCTGGCTATTTGCTTGTCTTTGCAAATACTTTGCTATATCTAACTTAGTTTTTGGCTTTTTAGTGTTTGTATAGATCATAGCCCCAGTGGCCATGAGCTTAAAATTTCTAACTTAAGATACTTGGTTTGTATAATTGATGTGGTCTTTTTTATGATGCCAAAGGGGGAAACTGTGTATACTGTGGAATATTTATAACCTATTATTCTGACCTGGTTTATATAACATGTGTCTTTGATACTGTGTTTACAATCTGAACTGGCTAAAACTGAGCATAATACATAAGGAGCATTAGTTTGTCATCATCAAATAGGGGGAAATTATTGAGCTAGTGTATATTTTGATGATTGACAAATTAGGGGAGCATGTACATGAAAAAGGTTGATCAATATATTTCTACATCCAGAGTCTAGTTGTATATGGACTTTTTGAAATAAAGAAATTACTTAGAAGAAAAGTCCACAGAGTCTGTACAAAGTATATTCAATACAAGAATCCAAAAATGTACGGACTCAAGCATCCCAGCAAGATGGGAGTCCTTGTCATGCAAGAGTTCTTACATACCTGGACAAACCTTATATACATAAGGAGTCCACAAATATGCAAACTCAAGAATCCAAGAAGATGAGAGTCCATGTCAAGTAATATTTCTAATGGATTTATAGGAGTCCAAAAATGTACACACTCAAGCATCCAAGAAAAATGAGATTTCTTGTCATACAAGGTATCTTTCAAACTTGGACAAATCGTATACATATATGGAGTTCACAAATATCCAGGCTCAAGAATCCAAGAAGATGAGAGTCCTTGTCAAGTAAGAGTTCAAATGGATTTATAGATTTTGATGATTGACAAAGATATGAACCAGATAAATGAAACATGTTTCTATTACATGTTCCATCATGCAGAGCCCATAATTCATTGTTATCCATGTGATTGAAACATTTTTCGATGATGCCAAAAGGGGGAAGATAAGGGTTGTGCAGATTTTACGATCTTTTTAACTAACTTGGCTTATTAAATTGTTCAAAACTTTAGCTTTCAAGGTCAAGATATTTGTATTGAAATGGAATGTACAAGAGCATGAGTTTTCATTCAACTATTTCATGCTTTAGTGTTCATATGTCAAGATATTGATATCAAGATGGAAGGCACAAGGGCCTAACTTTTAAATCATCAAAAAAGGAGAATTTGTTAAGACTTGTGAAGCTTTTATTTTTGACAAGAGGTCAGGGAACAAGTAAGCGTAGCTGGTTCTTAAAAAACTACTTCAAAAGAGTTAAACAAGCAAGAGGACTTTTTGTGGATAAATTTATATGACCAAAAATAACAGAAAGTTTGTTACTTCAGATAAATATTAGCAGATCATTATTTACTGAAAAAAGAGTTAGTGTTTGACTACAACACTCAAAAAGAGAGTCCAAGAAGCATGGCAGTCCTTGTGGAGTTAAAAGTCTACTTAGTTGTGAAGATCGATAGAAGTTATAAATATTCAAGGACTTTTAAATCTAAATTCATGCAAAAAAATTGAGAGGAAAAAGGGAGAACACAAGAAAATAAGTAAGAACGATATTTGAGAGAGTTTTTCCTATAGAAGTGCAGCCTAATACAGTGAACCAGATTGAAGAACCTGTTTTATCTATGTGTTAAATGATCTTCTATTCTTGTTATTATGTATTAGAAAGTTTATAGAGTTGTATTTTTCATGCTTTCTTAGTGCTAGTGTGTTACAAATTGGTTTAGGAGTTTAGTCTTAGAGTTAGGATAACTCAAAGACTTGGGAACATAAACGTTGAGAGGTTTGTGTGTTGTTAGGAATTAGAATTAATTCCTAGGGTTGCTAGAGTTTTGTAATTTGATTTTCATAGGGAGAAACTTGAAGTGAGTTTCAATAGTCTGAGGAGATTGTTGAACATTAGGAATCAGTGTTTATAATTTCGTAGGTTACAAAATTTGTAATCTTTTGTTGAGAGGCTCATTGTGTTTAGTGAAGTTAGGGTTAAATCCTGTAGAGTTACAGGTCATGGGTTTTTTACACCTTTTGTGAACTGGGTGTTTTCCACATAAAACTATTGTGTTTATTATTTACTATCTTTACTACTTTATTGGAACACGTTAGGCGATCTGGTCCATCCGTAGGCAAAAATTGGGCATAACTCACGTGAGTTATTACGACGTGTAGAATTATCAATTAGGGAATGTGACGATGTCATTAATTTAGAAATATTGAATTTGGCCAACTAGTGCAGTTAGATTGTGCTCGAAAGATACCAAACATATTCCAAAGGTCCATTCAGAGAGTTTTTTTATCGATTTCCATAGCTGGTTTCATTTGCTCTAGTGTAGGGATTTTGTAAATCGCAAATAAGGCTTCTTAGTACGATTGCAAATTGTTGAGGTCTTGGGCATCTTGATTGTGAAGACATAAATAGTAAGGTCCAGTTTATGTCTCTTTAGTCTTAGTGACCGCAACAAGAACCTCACAAATGCAGTGGGTTCGGGTTGGGTAATCTCGAGGATCTCAAGGGTGTTGATCACGATCGCAATAGGCAATATGTATGGACAGATATTTAATTCCTTTTTTTAAATAAAGACCCCATAACTCCATTTTTAAAGCATGAGAGTTTGGTTTTCAGATATTTCAAAGTGGATTTCAAAGATTTAACCATTGGGTAAGTATTAAATCAAAAATTAATCATTCCTCACTAATTATTTCATGATTTTACATTCAAATCTTTATTTTTCAGCTTGAAATTTTGGAGTGCTCAGTAAAGTTAAAGAGTAATATTTGCTGATTTCAAGGTCGATCTCAACTCCATTTTTTATGAAATTTCATAATTGAACTCTTTGAGTTATGGGTAAAATGGTTTTTAAATAAAATTCAATTTTGACCTTGTGGGAATAGGGTTGACTTTTTGGACCCAAAATTAAAGAAAGCAATATGAATGTCCTTAGATTCATATTTTCATATAAAATCCATGTTTGACTAGATTGGGCTCGACGGAAGGAGATTTAGGAGCGAAATCCTTTGGTTTGATTTTGCAGGTTTTCTCTTATCTAAGACTTTCTTAAACTCTTTCTCAAAATTTTTATGTACTAGTTTTTTGTATGGGTTATAATGGAGATATGAGGGTTACCGTATAGGTGAGATAACAAGTATCTATGTGGATAGCAGTGTTATAGGAAGTGCTAAAACTGATCGATTGACTTGTTTGGACTTTTTCCGCTGTTGCTAACATAAATTTATGTAATATAATTGAAAGTTCCTTGTTGTGTATGCTAGTAGATATTTGTATTCATATTCTAAGTAATTGGATCTGTGTATAAATCTTTGACAATATGAAACTGTGAATTTGGGCATTTAGGCTACAAAAAGGGAGTTTATGTGAATGTAGAGAAATGAATTTTTTTGACCAAATTGACTTATCAGAGATAATTTATGTGTTATGGAAGAAATGGGGTCGGACAATAATTGTCATCTTAATTATGGCCTCTGTATATAATATTGAGAGCATGGTAATAAATTGACTAAATGTTGCTTGATGGTGTGATTCACTGATAGGCAAGATGTATGACTTCTACTTTCTGGAAAAAATGTGATTTAAGTACATTCTTACATTTGGTCATTGTACATGCTATCTATTCTCCTATATATAAATCATTTATCATATATTTATATGAGTTAACATGAATATTATTGATTGAATCATATGGTTCTTCTCCTATGGCCTTGGGGCTGGATTTAGAGGTGTTGTTGTTAGAAGAATAATGATAATTGTACAAGAATTCAAAATAAAACTTTCTTGGCTTAGAGGCATGATAATACGCTTCTTGAAGATAGTTGGAGTCTCTCCCACGAGTAAACGGAAGAACTAGTAACAACTCTATCTTTGGGATTCAACTGAGCCACAAAACAAGTAGCATTCAAGAATGTTGCTCTTCTATTCTTGAATTGGTGATTTCACCTTTTGATCAATGTCTCTCAAATATTTTTCAAGGGGATAAGTTTTTTGTGAGTGCTTGTCTTTTCAAATAAAAGAACTTTCTATTTATAGGATAAAAGTTTCATGTAAAAGGATTGTTAATTAAATAATAGTTAATAGGTTCATGAACAAAAAATTGTCTTTCTTTCCAGAACCTAAAACGTAAATGAATGAATTGTAAATGCATTTGTAACTCAAAATGCATTTGTTTCAATTGTAAATTCATATTCAGTTTCTTTGTAACTCAAAATGCATTTGCTTCAATATTAATTGAAACATACCAAAAACTTTTAACCGATGCACTTGTTCCAAAATTAATTGAAACATAAACTTAAATAATAACAATCCCCCACTTGTTTCAAGAATTTTATCTTTAAGAAACAAAATTCTTTTGAGACATTAATCTAGCAACATGCATCAATAATGGTGTCTTTTGAACTTGAACCATTAGGTAGTGAAAACTTTCTAAACCATTCACTACTTAGTGAACAAATCTTGAACTAAGTATTTCATTGAATGAAGTAGAAAAATACTCCACGCATGTTACTATGTTCCGGTGAAAATTAAAATCCTTTGACAACTTACGGCCATGTCCTGAATCCTTTTAGCTAAGTTCTTTAAGATTTCTCTGTTAAAATCTTATTGAAGCGGCCTCCACTTCGCACTTACTGCAGTGAATTCATCAAGAGTAACTTTTCATACTCCGACTAAATATTCTATGAATTTTATTAAGAGAAATTAATCTCATCCTCCTTTATAGGAAAGTATTGGTAAATCTATCAAGAGTGTTCCTACACACTCCAACCGAAATTGATGTATAGACTTATTAAGAGAATCCAACCGAGATCAGTCTTATTGATTTATAAAGAGAAAAAATATCAACTTATGCACATCTACTCACTCTCTAGGGAAAAGGTAAATTTTATAGATGTGCTTCACAATTGTAACTTTACTTTTTTTTCCCTTGGAACCCAAGATTTCATCATTAGGTAGGGTTTCCATGAAGTACAATCAATCTATAACAGGCTTTATTCCCATCCCATTAAAAGTTTGTACCAACAATTCCTTGTCTAACCCTTTAGACAATGGATCTGCTAAATTGAGTTTGGACTTCACATATTGAAGCGATATTATGCCATCCTCCAATAATCTTCTCACATAATTGTGTTTGAGACGAACTTGTCTTGACTTGCCATTTTAACAACCACTTGAAGTCTTGAATATAGTAGCTTTATTATCATAATATATAGTCAAAGGTGGTATTGGCTTACCCCATAATGGAATGTCTATCAGCATACTTCGCAGCTAATCAGTTTCTTCTCCAGCAGAAGACATAGCGATAAATTCTGACTCCATGGTTGAGTGAGTAGTACATGTCTTCTTCTTTGATCTCTAAGATATTGTTTCTCCGGCCAAAGTAAAAATCCAAGCAGTAATAGATTTAGAGTCATTCGGATCAGAATTCCAGGTAACATCACTGTTTCCTTCAAGAACTGGTAGAAAGGTAAAATAATGCAGGCCAACATTAATTGTACCCTTCAGATACCTTAAAACACAAATTAAGGCATTCCAATGTAACTCCAGGGCTGCCAATAAACTTGCTCAAAGTTCCTACCGCATAACCAATATCTGGCCTGGTATAATGCATGGCATACATAAGACTCCCAACAATTTGAGAATATGTCAATTGATCAAGATTATCACCAGAGTTTTGCACTAGTTTGAAGCTGGGATCAAATAGTATAGGAGCAGGCTTGTCGTCAAAATGACCAAACCTCTTTAGAATTTTCTCAATATAACTTGATTGAGTAAGAGTCAAACCATTTGCTGATCTTACAATTTTGATACCTAAAATTACATCAACTTCTCCATGGTCTTTCATTTCAGACAGAGAAGCAAGAAAATCTTTTATTTCTTTGACACTTTCAATATCAGTTCCAAAGATCAACATGTCATCTACATAAACACATATTATAACACCAGAATTTTCTTGAAATTTACTAAATATACAGATATCTCCACCATTGATTAAGTAGCCATTAGAAATCAAAACTTTTCTAAATTTATCGTGCCATTGTTTTGGAGCTTGTTTTAATCCATAAAGAGATTCAAGAAGCATACAAACTTTACGTTCTTGACCAAGATTGACAAAATCTTCTAATTATTTCATGTAGACTTTTTTATCTTAATCTCCATTTAGAAATACAGTCTTTACATCCATCTGATGAATCACAAGACCATGAATTACTGCTAAAGCAATCAGAAGACGAATAGAGGTCATCCAAGATACAGGTCCAAAAGTATTAAAATAATCAATATCTTTCAATTTTAGGAAATGAATAGAGGTCATTCGAGCAACGGGTGCACAAGTATCAAAATAATTAATATCTTTCAATTGAGTAAAACCTTTAGCTACCAAACGCGCTTTGTATTTATCTAAAGTACCATCAAATTTCATTTTCTTCCTAAAAATCCATCGGCAACCAATTGGTTACATCCAGGAGGAAGATTTGATAATATCTATGTATTATTGGACAGTATAGAATGTATTTCATCATCAATGTCTTCATCCCAAAATGGAGCATTATGTGGAGACATAGCTTCAGCATAACTTTCAAGATCCTTTTCAACCAAATAAGTTTAAAAATCAGGTCCAAAGTCTTTTGATTTCGCTGATCTTGAACTACATCTTGGTTGACTTTCTTCCAATGGCTCTACTATTTTCCTTTTAAAAGGAGAAATAGAAGAACTTGAATCTTGTTCAAAAGAATCCTTTTTCTTGAAAAATATATGCTCAAAAAAGTTAGCATGTAAAGATTTAATAATTGTGTGAGGACTTGATGTCTCAAGATTTAAAAATCTATAAGCCTTACTGGTTTGTGAATAACCAATAAATACACAATCTAGTCATCTATAGCCAATCTTGGTTAAATGTTGATCTGATAATCGAACATGAGCTAAGCAACCCCAAGCTTTAAAATAATTTATATTTGGTTTTTGATTATTCCAAAGTTCATATGGACATACATTATGATTCCTAGAAGTAATTCTATTCAAAATATGACATGCTAAAAGTAAGGCTTCAGTCCACAAATTTTCAGACATACCAAATCCATAAAGCATAGAATTAACCATTTCAATGAAAGTCCTATTTTTTTTCTGCTACACCATTTTGTTGTGGTGTATAGGATATGGTCAATTATTTTTCAATGCCTTTCTTTTCACAAAAATCAATAAAATTTGCCTTTAAGTACTCTCCACCTTTATCAGACCTAATTGGTTTAATTTTCAAACTCAATTTATTTTCCACTTCTTTTTTATATGTTTTGAAGGTCTCAAATGTTTCATCTTTTGTTTTCAATGAAAAGACATAAGTATATCTTGAGTAGTCATCAATAAAAGTGATAAAATACCTCTTTCCATGACGTGACAAACAATCCATCTCACAAATATCAGTGTGGATTAATTGTAAAAGTGTGAAAGTCCTTTCAACTGTCTTAAAGAACTTCTTTGTAATGTTGCATTTACTACAAGTAAGACACTTAGTAGTATGATTATTTCCACAATCTTTGATTAATCCATTATTCACCATAAATTGAATGGATCTAAAATTCACATGTCTGAGACGTTCATCCCATAGTCCAGACACTTCACTAGATAAGCAGAAATATTTTTATTTTCAATATTGAGTTTAAACATTCCATTTGCAACATAACCTTTTCCAACAAACATGCTATTTTTAGATAAAATAAACATATCTTCCTCAAAAACCATTTTAAAACCGTTCTTCAAAATAAGAATTCCTGATGCCAAGTTCTTTCAAATATCAGAAACATGTAATACATCCATCAATGTAACTATCTTTCTGGAAGTAAACTTCAGTTCAACAGTTCCTTTTCCCATAATTTTAGTACAAGAGGAGCTTCCCATATATACAATTTTACCGTCCCCCACGAATTAATAAGTCCTAAAAGAATTTCGATTACCTGATATATGATGAGTAGCGCCGGTATCTATCATGACCTGAGCCCAGGCCCTGGCCGTAACAAGCATCCCGAACAACAAAGGCATGGATGCCCTTCTCTGTTTGGTAATCATGCAAAAAATTCATGCAAGAAAAAAGATACAGAAAATAAATCATGATGGAACCATGGTCATACTCTGAGTTTAATTTGACAATAAATAAAGAAATCCAACAACATCTAGACAACAACTGAATCAGTCTGCAAAATCTCTACTACATACAAAAATAAAAACTGTCGGAAACTAGGACAAGGCCCCCAGTGGACCTGAAATAAAAATAAATGACAAAGTGTGAAAGATATAGGCCTTCCAAAATAAATAACGCTCACCACTACACACTTCACTTCTGTCTGAAAACTCTACGGCTTAAAAGGACCTCTAGACTGAGCCTCAGACCCTAAAAGGTAGGGGATCAACATAATTGTACTGGTACAACGAGTAAATCCAAAAATAAAATATATTTTTATACAGCATAGGTGAGAGCCTTTGTAAAAATAGTATTGCAGAAATCATTCGAAAATACATGGGCAAGATATTTGAGTTTCAACAATATTTTCACCCTATGTGGTTCAATTTTCCCCAACACGGTTGAGCTAGGTGGTACTCCCTACAATTTCACAGTTTTCACCAACTACCAGATCTTGATTGCCGCCAACACTGGAGTAATAGTAAGGGGAGGGCACGCAAGATCACAAAGCAGTGTGCCAAAGCCCTAAATAAAAATAACATGTCGTGGTAGGGCGCAAGATCATAAAGCAGGGCTCCAAACCATTGTCCAAAATTGGGATGACAAAATATTAGGCACACAAGATCACATAGCAAGGTGCCAAGGTCCCGTGTTGGCAAACAACGGTTTCTAGCATAGAGTCATCTAACTCGTGCTTTCTTCGGGTAATCACCTAATTCGCATAAACCTAATTTAAAAATCCATATAGAAATGCATGCATCTCACTCATAACATTCTTTTCTTGTTCTTTTAAGGGAAATTCACAAAGGAGTATCGTCATACCCCGACTTGCAAATCATTTACATCACATCATTCCACAGCCCTTCTTATTCAAAAAAAATATGTGTATGGCCACCAAAGATTTAACAAGTCACATTAGGGTTCTTATCATCAAAATCACATTAAACTCATTCAAATACACTCTTTTTATGAATCTTGAAAACATAGTGGCCATTCCATTTATTCTACTCATGCATAATGATTAAAGACACCTTTAAAACTCAAAAGTTTCTCATCATTCACAAATAATTCCCCGAAATTGGTTATACACAAATTTCATGATAAAAAAAAGGGGCTCTTAATTCATGCTCTCAAAAAAAACAATTCACAAATTAAATCATGCAAGGTTCATAAATTTCGTCATGGGGAGTGAAATCTCACAAGTTACATTCGTAAATCATATTTCGGATTCAAATCACATAAGCACAAGATTTATAAATCAAAATTATAGAAAACCCTATAACAATTTTATAATTCCATCAAATTGATTCCACAATGCATGCTCTTAAAACAATTTACCAAAACCTTTTTGATATACATACATTAATACCTTCAAAGCTTTTAAAAATTATAAAACCCATGCCCATGAGATTTAGAATAGCCCCACATACCTTAGTTTCGAAGAATTCGGAAAGAAGTTTCAAAAAGATTGGACCTTTAAGCTTGATTGCTCAAACCCTAGTTGTTTTCTCCTTTTGTATTCTTGAAGGATGAACTAGGGATCTTAGGAGAGTTTAGACGTTACTAATAATCCTAAATTTGTTTAAGGATAATTGGAGACGGTTTTGGAATATTAAAGGACTTAATTGCCCTTAAAATGACTTAAAAATGATGAATTTATGCCGTTGGGACATAAGTTCTGTGCCGTATTTCCCATCGCCTAAGCTAGGCTGGGCGGCACATTTCCCATCACCTAATTTAGGTTGGGCGGTGCCTCACCTATTTCCTAAGCTAGGTTAGGTGGCGCCTAACTTATGGTATAACCATTTCAGTGGACTTAGAAGATTTGTTAGGCGATGCACTCTACTTTACAAAGTCTTAACTTTTGGTTCAGCTATTGAATTTAGGCTAAATTGGTATCGTTGGGAAGATACTTCGCATACCTTTCATTTGATATATAGTAGGCCCTCTAATTCATTATATTCAAAAAGTTATAGTCGATGGAAGTTGACCCCAGTTGAAATATCCACTAAAACTTAATCGCTAGAAATGTTTTATACTCGTCTTAGACTTAGGGGATGTTTGAGACCTCAATCCATATTCAAAGGTATTCCTATACTATAGGATTAATAAACACACATATATTAACAAGGAATCATTTATTTTGGGTCTATACGCATAGGAACGACGGTCTTAATTCTAGCCTGAGAGTACGGGGTGTTACATTATCTCCCTCTAGGATCATTCATCCTCTAATGATGGGTAGGGATTTCGTGAAGCTCTAAAAGTGTAGAATAAAGAATGTAATAAAGGGGTTTCATGATAACCCATAGGGAAACAGGTAAGCATGAAACATAATATAACGAAACATTACGTCGGCATGATATTGGCATGTGTTTTATGGAACATGATCAAAACATTGTAAGAAATAACTTTTCCTAAGAGTCCTCGCCATGATTAATATTGGTACAAGAGATGAGATACACTTCTCGCGGGACATATGAACATTAGCATACTCGATCTTACAAGCTACAATGAAAAGACTTAAACTTAGCAATACTACTTGTCTATACCCCAACATTAATCAAAATACTTCATCATGTCTAACTTACAATTCTTCTGTAACACGTCTAACCACAATAATTTGTATCCCATCATATAATACTTCTACGTTAAAGCCTAAATCGGAGGAAGAAGGTGCTAATTTAAACTACGGGACCCTGTACTCTATAGCATATTAAGAAATCATCTCACCCCATCACTATAATCGAACAACCTCAATTCTTAATTCAAAGAATACTAACCATATGGAACAATAGTTTGTGTTTTCATCAATCACTTAATTTCACCCTACCACTACCACACCCCACTTTATGGACATCTCTACTAAAACCTGCAAATTCAATCATTTTCACCAAGATTCTCACCATATACTTCCCTCCTACCTATTTCACGTAAAGAATATTCATCTCCATCCTTCCCTTGCTCTTTTAACCTTAGCTCAAGAAATCACATCAAAATTTTCACATACAATGACATCTACTCCCCCACCTAACACACTTCTACGCTTCCATAACCACCATCATATTAGCATAAAGAGGGTCATTAAAGGACCTAAGCAAGAGCATCATGAAAGGGAGTAACACTATTCGATTATAACATATACTTATTGCCATACTCAAGGTGGGACATGAGTTGAAGATACAGTATAATCACAGAGTGTTTCATATATCAAGTGTTCGAATCAAAAGTGGAGAGTCATTCTGGCATAAAATCAACATAGCACGAGTTCTTAGGACAACCACAATGAGAAACATGAGAGCTTACATTATGAGTCTTATAACATGAGTGTGGAATTCATGAAGTTAAAGATTTAGGCAAGGACTTCTACTTGAAGCTATTGCTTGTCATTTTCAGAACTGAAATAGTCATGAGTTCGCACAAATTTATCATTTTTGCTAATCCTAACATAAAATGAATTATTAACATACGAAAACATAGTTCCTTAGAACCAATCATGATTTGTGACACATATTTATTGTTCATGAGCAACATAACATAGAGCTTGGATACTTAGAATATTGGATCATCGAGGGACATTATTTCTTCTAGTTTAGAAGTTAGGACATTTCATAAGTTACATAGAGTGCTCAAACCTTAGACATAGGGAGGGCTTGGATACATAATGTAAGGCATTAGTAGAGTGACCTCGTAGAATGAGTAGCAGGAGTTTGGTTGAATTGTAATAGATTTATCATTAATCTTACTTGTAACATGACACCATAAGAAAACTTGAGAACTACTTTAACTCATCATCTCCCCCTTAGATCAAAGTCATAATCCTAGACTTGCAGACATAATCTCTCATCAAATATATATATCCACAACTCTCAACACAAGAGATATACCACCATAATATTACCTCTATTCTCTCCCTGATAAACTATACTCTATAAGTCTTGTTTTCCAGAAATACTATTCTTACTTTCACAAGTCTCTACAGTCATCCCCCTACAACCCATACTCACGTAAATGAGATGCGCCAACCATTCGAGGAACATGGAGACTAGTTGAAGTACTGAGCCTCCTGATATCCACAAACCTAAACACAAAGGGGCACCAACACATAAATGAACACAAACTCCTCTCCATAGATTTTTTTTTTACAAGGACAGTAAATTTATTCTAGAACATCCCCTTTGGGTACACTAATCCTAACATCCACCAAAACCCAAAGTCATCTATTTATGTCTAACGTTATCATGGGCATAGACAACTACACTTCTAGGGACACAACACTTTATCTTCAACTCCTTAGAATACTTAGCATTACTCCTCTAATCACATAACTTGCATCTTAACAAAATTTGTAAAACTATACCAAAGGCACATAAAACCCACTCATATTTTCTCAATTAAACTCCAAATAATGCTATACAACAAATCCCCAAACCTCTCCATACCACAATTTCAAGAACACAAACTAGGTATGCAAAACACTTATACACATAAATGTTAAACTTTCCCTTTTTAAGAATACTCTAAAGGCATTGCTTTCCAAGAATGCTACTCTTAATTTTTGCTATCCTCTATCATCAACAACTTACAACTCACAATATCATGAGTATACATAACCTCACTCCTTATCACATAAAAATCCACCACTTAACCTTCTAACATTAGACCGTTAATCACTTAACTTATATCATAAAATCTTACCTAACGCCATACTACAAAGGGGTGAAACTCATTCTTATATACTTATGCCCTTATCCACTTAATGACTCACCCACCATTCATCATTTTAACACTAGTCCTCATATATATATACCTCAAAATTATCACTTAACTCTTCATAAATTATCAGCCTAAGCTCTTTCACAAATCACATCAAGTCTATTAATTCATTCCAACAAAACATCCATCATTAATCTTAAGCTACTACTCTTACCACCATATTCTACATCTAAAATTCAAGCCTATAGTCCAGCATCAATCATCTACCACCAATGAAGAGTGAAACATAATATACTAGTCCATCAAATTGGGAAATCAACTCAAAATACTCATTTTATTTAACTACTAACTATAATCGCAATCCCTCTATGACATCACTATTGCATCTCAAAATTGTAACACCCCGAATCTGGTATCCAAAATATTACACGATGATCATGACCCCAAAGGACCACCATGACTGATATTTGTACCTAAACACTGTAAAAAATATTGTATAATACAGAAATAAAGGCTTAAACGCCATAAGGTTCAAAACTGGAACGTAACTGATAAACCATAACATCTGGCTGGGGCATGAAATACCTAATATAACTAAAATATATTGTCTGAACATGATAGTCTAAAAAGCCGCTAACTGCTTGCATAAGGAGTTGAGGGGACATATCCCCAACTAACTCCATCTACTAAAAGCTAAACTGAATTAATGAAATAACTCATAATATCGTCCTCGAATGATGAGGACTCACTGCTTAATCTGGAAACTACAGATGCTCCGGAGCTCGTGCTTTTGAACCTATAGTATAAGACACCATAGCATAAATACATCAGTACATTTGAATATACTGGTATGCTTGTGAGCTAGGCTGAATGCAAAGGGTACATATGCATGAACTGAATTAACTAACTATATAACATGAATGTGAGAATAAATGTATGGACACATAATAACTGTAACTGAGTTCGTGATAACATGATTACTGAACCTAAGTACTGATAGCATAAGATACTGATAATTTTATAACTGAAATAACTAATACTGAGCGACTGTATTTGATAGTCTAGGTTTTGATGGAACAAGATAATTTTCATATTGTTCTGAGTTGACTTTTGTAATACCCCACAAAGTTCCCTTATAGTTTAAACCTTGAATGTGTGTCGAATAAAATGTAATTCTAGTCCTAAGAGATTAAGAAAGGACTCTCTAATTTATTAGCTTTCAAATGATGTCAATTTTGTCAAAATTCGATATCGGAGTGAGAAGTTATGGTTATTTTCCTAAGCATTGTCGGATCGCCCAGGTTTGACGGTCGATCCGACGGACCATTAAGTCTTTGATGGATCGTCGATCATCCCATCAAACCGAGGTAGTGACTCCTTTTTCTAGCTATCATGCGATGGCTAAAATGGTGAACCACCAAAAATTTGATGGACCATCACGGTGAGCGTCAAGTGGAGGCAGTATGGCCTCATCCTAGCCTTCGTGCGACGGATAATCTGGCGGACCATCAAATTTTTGATAGACCATCATTCCGACCATCGCATTGAGGAAGTGTGTTCCATTTTTAGCCCTCGAGCAACGGACGATCTGTTGGACCATCAAACTTCTGACAGACCGTCATTTCAACTGTCGTAGACCCCGATCAACACTTTTTAACTTATTTTTAAAAGGGTATTTCGGTCCTTTCTACTCCTTTAAACCCTTATATATATTCTAGATGAACCAAATGGACTCATTTGCCTATCTCTAACACTTAAGGGCCAGGGTTTTCTCCTTCAAATCATACCAAAGCAAGAATTCTTTACTACAAAATCTAATAACTCACCAAAGATTGTGCTAGTGAGTTAAGAATTGAATCTCCCAAGTTTAAATACTTCAGGAACCCTCTCCCAAGAGTAAGAAGAGGAAGTTTAGAGGAAACTTGTTCATCCAATCTCCTAATCTAAGGTATGAGCGGTTTTGAACAAGGGTAACCCTTTTATCCTTGTGCCCAAAAGGAATATTTACATTATGATTTTCCTGAAATCTATGAGGTTTTACATGAAATTGAATTGGGGTTTTTCACCCATTATTATTGAATGCATTATCTTGATATTCCCCATGAATTAAGAGTCAAATGGCATGATTTTTTGCATGTTTTCTTATGAAATTACAGTTGGGTATAAACCCCATGATTTTACTCCATGAGAAGTAAATATTTGCAATGTTTGAGATATTGAAGCATATGACTAAATTGAGACTTGAGATAAATTTCTGAAATTCCTAGATTTCCATATGATTTATGAATCTAAATGCTATATATTATGCTTTTTATGAGCTTTAACTTGATATTGAACTATGGGTAAGAAAGCCCTATTTGAGACTTGTGAGATTATGAACTCTTGTGCTATAAGCCCCCATGATTTGAGTATTTTGAGATGATTGAGAAATGAATTGACCTAATGGTCCTTGAGCTTTAACACCCACTTCACTATATGAGATTATTGATTTGATTATTGGTTTTATGGTGAACCATGAGATTATTCTAGAAGTGGATTTTTATGAGATGAGAGAAGATAATCTAAAGGGAGTAGCATTTAGCACCGAGTAGGTAAGTCACTACGGTTTCTTACCCCAAAACTATATGCCATCATAGGTTGGGCCTGAGGTTGAGTTTATGATGATTATGATTGGGCTCGAGGCCGAGTTTTGTTTAGTGATCACCAGACCTAGGTTATACTCCCTGGCAAGAGTATTACGCTCCTTCCCAATGTGGGGTTTCTTTCTTAGGAGAACAAAATGGTGGACTCAATGTAGCTCGCATGGTTTATGTCAGTTACGAGAACCTCCCTTGTTCTTTTAAACTTGAAATCAGCTACTCCTTTGCAAACTAAGGTATTTTCCCTCCTATGAACTATTTTCACTAAACTAGATTATTTTGCCTTAAGATAGATGATTTCTCCTAAAGCTTGAAATAACATATTTTCCTAACTTGCATGATATGCCTCTACGTATATTCTAAAATCTCATGAGGTCATATTTCTAGTATTTGAGTTCAAAGAGATGAAAATCTTGAACATTAAATGTTGATTTACCCACCATCCTATATGCATGAGTTAATGGTACTTTCTAAAGCCTTTTTTGCCTTGAGTATTGAGAATAAGAGAAGATTTTTGGTTTTGAGGTTGAAGAATGATAACTTATGAGATTTGTGTAATATGCCTCATCTTATATGATTTATGAACTTTATATTTCATACTTATTCAAGCCATGTGAGTCATCTCATATTGTATACATGATTTGAATAAAGAAAATTGATACTTTTTTATATATATGCATTCACCCCCACATACTCAGTACATTCCCAAGTGTTGATCCACATATATGTCTATGTGCTATATTGTCTCATAATGTAGGTTCAGGTGCTCAGTCCCAGCCTCGCCCGTGATCTCTGAGTACCTTGCGTACATTTCCTACAGTGGTGAGTCCTCTTAGTTCGAGGACCGATCTTTAGATATTCTAGGGAATGAAATACTATGCTGTTACTTGTAGTTCATCCCAAGTAGGTTGGGGAACTGTCCCATCGGCTCTTTAGATTATGGATTTGTTGAGGCTTTGTTAGACTATTTGGTAGATTGTGGTTTTGTTGGAATTTCTTTATCATGACGATTTAGACCGAGTACCCCTTCTTTCCTTTATTTTCTTCTATGAACATGGATATGCTAGTGTTTAAATTCAAGTTATTAGAAGAAACCGGCTCTATGGGTTAGCTTGGGGCTACTTATAGCCCTAGGCACCATGTGACATCCCGGGAAGTAATTTTAGGTCATTACAAAGTGGTATCAGAGCTAGGTTTCTAAGGAGTCCTAAGGAGTCTGACAAGTCGCGTTAAGTAGAGTCTTGCTCATCAGTGTGTAGCACGCCACATCTATGGGCAGGAGGCTATGAGATATTTTTGGAAAATTTGTGTTTTTTTTAGATTCTATCGTGCCTCTGATTGTCTCCTCCTTATCTAATGATCTGTGCTTCTTTATCTTTAGAAAATACCTCTTCAATGGGTGAATGTTCATGGGAACAATAATGAGCATCCCCCACCCATTGATCCTTTTAATGAGATGATGTCCCACGCTGAATTTAGGGTGGACTTTCAAGCATGGCCCAAGTGGTCACTGCTAATGTTTGGGCCAATAACTAGGCCCCAACTGCTAATCAGTAGGGAGGTGATATAGCCACGGCTAGAATTCATGACTTTCTATGAATGAACCCACCTGAGTTCTATGGGTCAGGAACTAATGAGGAACCACAGCTGTACTTGGAGGAGGTAAGGAAGATCTCTGACGTGATGCATGTCTTGGAAGAAGAAAGTGTTGAATTGGTGTCTTACAGACTGAAGGACATTACTTATGATTGGGTTGCATCATGGAGAAAGGGTAGAGATAAAGATGTCGCTTTTGTGACTTCATATACATTCTAAGATACATTCTTAGACCGATTATTTCCATTTGAGATAAGGGACACCAAGATTGAGGATTTTATGAACTTGAGGCAGAGTTCCATGACTGTTAAGGAGTACTTCTTGAAGTTCAGTCAGTTGGTCAAGTACGCTCCTGATTTGATCTCCAACACTCAGGCTTGTATGAGTAAGTTTGTGACCTGTGTTTCTGAATTAGTGCTAAAGGAATGTAGGATAGTAATGTTTAATAGGGATATGGATCTAGATAGGTTGATGATTCATACCCAACAGATAGAGGCAAATAAACTTAGGGAGAGATAAAGGATGAGGGGTATCAAGAAGGCGAGATCTAATCAGTATGATTTTAGCTAGCTTAGGTTCTATGAAGGGAACCGCCCTCAGTTTCAGAGACATCCATCTACTCTAGTGCCTTCATCAGCTAGCACTCCCACACCTAGAGGCAGGCCGAAGTAAGGAGGTAGGCCTTTCATGTCTGGATAGCAGAATAATATTGGTAACCAACCCCATTATCCTCCTTGTAGTAAATATGGTAGGAATCATCCTGGGAAGTTTTTGGTGATGCGAGGGGTTGTTTTGGTTGTAGAAAATATGGCCATAGACTTAGAGATTACCCCCATGCCAGATAGGGAAACAAAGATGCTCGACCTCTAGCATAGGCTACTAGTGCACCAGCTCGTGTACCTCGTCCCACCCCTGTTCAGGGCGCTTCTTCTAGCACTGTTGGCATTCAGCACCAAAATAGATTTTATGCTTTTCCAACCCATCGGGAGCAGGAGGACTCCCCTAATGGTGTTACTGGTATGCTTTGATTCTTTTATCTTGATATTTATGTGTTGTTGGACCCCGGGTCAAATCTCTCTTATGTGACCTTACTTGTGGCTGTGAATTTTAAAAGGGGTCCCAAAAGGATTCCTGAGCCTTTCCTAGTTTCTACACCAGTCGGATAGCCAGTTGTTGGTAATAAGTGTATAGAGCCTGTCACTATGCTTCATAGAGTCATACTTGTGGACTTGATAGAGTTAGACATGGTAGATTTTGACCTTATTCTGGGTATGGATTGGCTTTATTCTTGCTATGTATCTATATATTGTCGTACTTATGTAGTTAAATTTTAGTTTCAAGGCAAACCAGTGTTTAAGTGGTCCGAGAGTTCGGTATCTCCCAAAAGTCATTGGGTCTCTTGCATCAAAGCTAGAAATCTAATATGCAAAGGTTACATCTATCACCTAGTTAGAGTCAAACACACTCAGTCTGAAACTCTAACTATTCAGTCAGTCGATGTTGTTAATAAGTTCCCAAATATCTTTTCAAAAGATCTCCCAGGGGTAACTCTTAATAGAGAGATAGAGTTCAGAGTTGATCTTCTTTCCGACACTCGGCCTATTTTTATCCCCTTATACCGTATGGCACCTACCGAGCTCAAGGAGCTGAAAAAAGCAACTCAAAGATCTTTTAGATAAAGGTTTCACTAGGCCCAGCATTTCTCCTTGGGGCACACCTATTTTATTCATGCGAAAGAAGGATAGATCCTTGCATATGTGTATTGACTACCGTCAACTGAACAAGGTCACAATCCAAAATAGGTATCCTCTTCCAAGAATTGATGACCTGTTTGATCAGTTGCAAGGTGCAAGTTATTTTTCCAAGATAGACCTTAGATCCGGCTATCATCAACTTAAGGTCAGAAAGTGTGAAATTCCAAAGACAGCCTTTCAAACCCACTATGGCCACTTTGAGTTCCAAGTTATGTCCTTCAGGCTAACTAATGCCCCAGTTACTTTCATGGACCTTATGAATTGAGTGTTCAAGCAATATCTTGATATGCTCATCATTGTCTTCATAGATGACATCCTTGTGTACTCCCGTGATGAGAATGGCCATGCACAGCACCTTAGAATTGTCTTACAAACTCTTAGAGACCATCAGTTATTCGCCAAATTCAGTAAGTATGAATTTTGGCTAAGGTCTGTAGCCTTTCTGGGCCATGTTGTTTCAGCCGAGGGTATTAGAGTTGATCCCCAAAAGATCGAAGATGTTAGAAATTGGCCTAGACCTATCTCCCCATCTGATATTAGGAGTTTCTTGGGTCTAGCTGGATATTACCATCATTTTGTTGAGGGTTTTTCTTCCCTTGCATCTCCTATGACTCGGTTAACCCAAAAGAATGTTAAATTCTGGCAGTTCGAGTCTTGTGAGAAGATTTTTCAGTAGCTGAACACTCGGCTCACTTCAGCCCCTATGTTGACTTTGCCTAATAGTTCTAATGGTTTTGTGGTATATTGTGATGCCTCTGGAATTGGTTTGGGATGTTTGTTGATGTAGAGAGATAAGGTTATAGCCTATGCCTCTAGACAGTTGAAACCGCATAAAAAAAATTACCCGACCCATGACCTTGAGGTAGCTACTGTGGTCTTTCCTTTGAAAATTTGGAGACACTATCTTAATGGTGTCCATGTGGATATGTTTACTGATCATAAGAGCCTGTAGTATGTGTTCAGCTAGAAGGAGTTGAATCTTAGGCAGAGAAGATGGTTGGAGTTATTGAAAGATTATGATATGAGTGTGTTGTATCACATGGGCAAGGACAATATAGTGGTGGACGCCCTTATCAGATTGTCCATAGGTAGTATTGTGCATATAGGGGAAGGTAAAAGAGAGCTGGCTCATAATATTCATTGTTTAGCCAGGTTGGGAGTTAGATTTCTTGATCTAGCGGAGGGGAGTATGTTGGTGCAGAGTAGTTCTGAATCCTCTTTAGTCTCAGAAGTGAAGGAGAAGCAGGATAGGGATCCTAGTTTGGTCAAACTGAAGGATTCAGTTAAGGACCAAAGGGTCAAGGTTTGCTCCCAGGGCGGAGATGGTGTGTTGAGATTGCATGGTAGGTTGTGTGTCCCATGTGTTTATAATTTGAGACAGAGGATTTTGGCTGAAGCACATGGCGTGCGTTATTCCATTCATCCCTGCACTACAAAGATATACCACGACTTGCGGGAAATCTATAGGTGAAATGGTATAACGAAGGACATAGCCGAGTTTGTAGCAAGGTGTGCAACGTGTCAACAGGTTAAGGTAGAGCACCAAAGACCTAGTGACATGATAGAAAAGTTTAGTATACCCACTTGGAAGTGGGAAGAGGTGAATATGGACTTTGTGACTGGATTGCCTCTTTTGTATCATCATCATGACTCTATTTGGGTTGTTGTGGATAGGTTGACAAACTCCGCACATTTCTTGCCCGTGCATACTTCTTATACTATTGAGGATTATGCTAGATTGTATATTCGGGTGTTGGTCAGGCTGCATAGAGTCCCCTTGTCTATGATTTTGGATAGCGGTACTCAGTTTACTTCTTAGTTTTGGAAGGCGTTTCAGCAGGGTCTTGGTACCCAAGTTCTCTTGAGTTTCGCATTTCACCCACAGACAGATGGTCAGGCTGAGAGGACCATTCAGACCCTGGAGGATATGTTGAGGGTGTGTGCTCTTGATTTCAAAGGTAGTTGGGATGAGCATTTGCAATTGATTGAGTTTGCCTATAATAATAGTTTCCATGCAAGCATTGAGATGGCACCATTTGAGGCCTTGTATGGTAGGAGGAGTGGATCGCCCGTGGGTTGGTTTGAAGTGGGTGAGGCAGCCGCGATTAGACCTGATGTAATGTTTAAAGCTATAGAGAAATTTAAGTGATTAGAGAAAGGTTGTAGATGGATCAAAGTCGACAAAAGTCTTATGCCGATGTGAGTAGGAGAGATCTTGAGTTTGAGGTGGGTGATTGGGAGTACATGAAGATTTCGCCCATGAAAGGGGTGAAAAGATTTGGTAAAAAGGGAAGTTGTATCCTTGTTATGTTGGCCTTTATAGAGTCTTGAGCCATGTTGTCATGGTAGCATATGAGTTTGAGTTGCCCTCAGAGTTGTCCGTCGTTCACCCTGTCTTTCATGTCTCCATGCTCAAGAAGCATATTGGTGATTCTATTATGGTTGATCCTTCAGAGAGTGTCAATATTTAGGGTAGTCTTTTCTTCGATGAGATTCCCATAGAGATCCTACATTTTCAGATCCGTAGACTCAGGAACAAATAAGTTCCCTTGGTTAAGGTTTTATGGCAGAAGCAATCTGTGTAGGGTGCTACTTGGGAGGCAGAAACAGACATGCGAGCCAAATACCCGCACCTCTTTTCTACAAGTTTAGATCAATCCAAAGGTACTATTCTTCTTTAATTCATCCCTTCTTATCTAAAGTTTAGATATGCATCCATCCTTGTATGAGTTCTTGCAATATCCAGAGTGGTCATGAGTTTAGAAAAATATAGAACCGTTTAGTAATTGTTTCAACTATGTATACTCTATTTTTCCTGTACCCTATCCTACCTAGCGACACTCGAGGATGAATGTTCCCAAGAGGGAGATATTGTAAGACCCTGCAAAATTCCCTTGTAGTTTGAACCTTGGATGTGTGTCAAATGAAGTGTAATTCCAGCCCTAAGAGATTGAGAAAGGACTCCCTAATTGATTACTATTTCAGCCTTGTGGAATTTTCCTAAAAATAAGTTCCTAGTGTGTGGGAAATTGAGTTAGCTTTCCAACGATACCAATTTCATCAAAATCTGGTATCGGGGTGAGAAGTTATGGCCGTTTTCCTAAGCGTTGATAGAATCGCCCAGTTTTGACGGTTGATCCGAAGGACCGTCAAGTCTTCGATGGACCATTGATCATCCCGTCAAACCAAGGAAGTGACTCCTTTTTCTAGACATCGTACGACAACTAAAATGGTGAACTGCCAAAAATTAGATGGACCATCGCGGTAACCGTCAAGTGAAGGCAGTATGGCCTCATCTTGGCCCTCGGGTGACGGACGATCTGGTGGACCGTCAAAATTTCAACGGACCATCATTCCAACTGTGGCATTAAGGTAGTATGTTCTATTTTTGGCCCTCAAGCGGTGGATGATCTGGCGGACCGTCAAACATCCACAGACCATCATTTCGACCGTCGCAGACCCCGATCAATAATTTTTAACTCATTTTTAAAAGGTTATTTCGGTCCTTCCTACTCCTTTAAATCTTTATATATATTCTAGATGAACCAGCTGGAGTCATTTGCTCATCTCTAACACTTAAGGGCTAGGGTTTTCTCCTCCAAATCATATCAAAGCAAGAATTCTTCCCCAAGAAATCTAAGAACTCACCAAAGACTGTACTAGTGAGTTGAGAATTGAATCTCCCAAGTTCAAAGACTTCAAGAATCCTCTCCCAAGAGTAAGAAGAGTAATTTTAGAGGAAACTTGTTCATTCAATATCCTAATCTAAGGTATGTGGGGTTTTGAACAAGGGTAACCCTTTCACCCTTGTTCCCAAAAGGCTTATTTACATCATGATTTTCCTGAAATCTATGAGGTTTTACATGAAATTGAATTGGGGTTTTTCACCCATTATTATTGAATGGATTATCTTGATATTCTCCATGAATTAAGAGTCAAATGGCATGATTTTTTGCATATTTTCTTGAGAAATTACAGTTGGGTATAAACCCCATGATTTTACTCCATCAGAAGTTAATATTTGCAATGTTTGAGATATTGAAGCATATGACTAAATTGAGACTTGAGATAAATTGCTGAAATTCCTGGATTATCATATGATTTATGAATCTATATGCTATATATTATGCTTTTGATAAGCTTTAATTTGATATTGAACTATGGGTTAGAAAGCCCTATTTGGGACTTGTGCCTTTATGAACTCTTATGCTATAAGACACCATGATTTGAGTATTTTGAGATGATTGAGAAATGAATTGACCTAATGGTCCTTGAATTTTGAAACCCACTTCATTATATGAGATTATCGATTTGATCATTGGGTTTGTGGTGAACCATGAGATTATTCTAAAAGTGGATTCTTATGAGATGAGTGCAAACAATCTAAAGGGAGTAGTATTTATTACCGAGCGGATAAGTCACTACGGTTTATTACCCCAAAAATACATGCCACCGTAGGATGGGCCTAAGGCCGAGTTTCTAATGATTATGAATTGGCCCTGGGCCGAGTTTAGTTTAGTGATCACTAGACCTAGGTGATACTCCCTGGCAAGAGTATGATGCTCCTCCCTAATGTGGGGTCTCTTCCTTAGGAGGACAAAACGTTGGACTCCATGTAGCTTGCATGGTTTATGTCGTTTACGAGAACCTCCCTGCCCTTTTAAACTTAAAATCAGCTACTCCTTTGCAAACTAAGGTATTTTCCCTCCTATGAACTATTTTCCCTAAACTAAAGTACTTTTTCTTGAGATAGATGATTTCTGCTAAAGCTTGAAATGAGATATTTTCCTAACTTGAAATGAGATATTTTCCTAACTTGCATGATATGCCTCTACGTATGTTGTAAAATCTCATGAGGTTGTATTTCTAGTAATTGAGTTTGAAGAGATATAAAATCTTGAACATTAAAAGTTGTTTTACCCACCATCCCATATGTATAGTTAATAGTACTGTCTAAAGCCCTTTTTGTTTTAAGTATTGAGAATAAGAGAAGATTTCGGATTTTGAGCTTGAAGAATGATGGCTCATGAGATTTGTGTAATATACCTCATGTTATATGATTTATGAACTTTATATTTCATACTTATTCAAGCCATATGAGTCATCTCATATTGAAATTATGATTTGAATGAATAAAATTGATATTGTTTTATATGCATGCATTCACACTCACATACTCAGTACATTCCCATGTACTGATCCACATATATGTCTATGTGCTACATTGTCTCATAATGTAGGTTCAGGTGCTCCGTCCCAGCCTTCCCCATGATCTCCGAGTACTTCACGTACATTTCCTACAGTGGTGATTCCTCTTGGTTTGAGGACCGATCTTTAGATATTGCAGGGACTAAAAGACTATGTTGTTACCTACAGTTCATCCTGAGTCTGTTAGGGGACTGTCCCATCGGTTCTCTAGATTTTGGGTTTGTAGAGGCTTTGTCAGACTATTTGGTAGATTGTGGTTTTGTTGGGATATATTTATCATGACCATTTGGACTGAGTACCCCTTCTTTCATTTATTCCCTTTTATGAACATGGATGTGCTAGTGGTTAAATTTAAATTTTCTCCTTTAATTAAGGGTTATCAGCAGGAACCGGCTCTATGGGTTAGCTTGGGGCTACTTATAGCCCTAGGGTCCATGTGACATCCTGGGAGGCGATTTCGGGTCGTTACTACTATATCTGACAGTCCTGAATATTGTAGAACTATCTAAGTTCTATTACTTAAACTGACACTAAGACTGTGGGAAGTAGTCATCTAACCGACATGCCCCAAATAACGCATTATAGCTGAGTTGGAGTCCAATTTGTAACCCCAATTGGAAGGGTGTCAATATCGCTCCAACGGTTACGACAAGTTGTGAGTGACCCTCATCTGATAGTTTTCCCAAAAGAGAATGGTGGGACCCTCATCTGACATTGTTTTTCCACCTCATCAACCCTCATCTGATAGTTTTCATATCTCAACTTATGCTGGCTATATAGTTCTTGAACGCAAGGATGATTTCTCAGAATCACACCCTAATCTGACAGTGTGTGTTCCCATCCTTGGGTTCACTCGGTGCTAATTCCTACTCCTATCTGAATAGACACTGAATATGATTAACTGAATGGGACTACGCTAAATTCATGGAGTTCCGTTAACTGATGGAATTCTATTGAGATTACTGAATTACTAAGCTTCCTTGAGTCACATAACTGACTAAGTTCTATGGATCATGGATTGATTGAGGATATCGTGAATCATGTCACTGACTCTAGGCACACAGCTATATTTTTCGCGTACAAGTACCCCTAGGACTCGATAGAAAGAAACTGACAAAGCATGACTTTCTTTAATACAGGACCAACATCAACAATACATATTCCATTAGCTAAGGAATTTCATCAAACACTTGATATACATAACTTGTACATGAATGGGGATTTCATATTATCATACTAGTGTGGCACTTTTCCATCACATAGGCATTTAATCAAATATATGGGGAGCATGCTTTGGTTATACAATTATCAACACATCTAATATTCATAGATACATAAACCAACTTGTAAATTGAAGGGTTTATCATGAATATCATGTAAATCATCACATATTAGAATCAATTCTTGTAAATAAATAGTCTATAACATGGAACGAAACCAACCAACAACATGAACATCAATTTTTCTTTTCAATCAAATCATGAACATTCATAAATATACAAATCTTGGATTTTGAAAAGAGATTCTTGAGCTTCATGGGTGAAAGACACCCATGAATCAACACATGACATACCTTAGAATATAACTCCATAAAGATCCTTAGAGAGATTCTTGATCCTTGCCCTTGAATTTTTAAGATTAGGGTTTCTTGGCCTTGAGAGTGTATTAAGAAATTGAGAAAAAATAGAGTGAATAATGATATCCTTAGGTTATGTAGGGTTAAACTTCATGTTTAAGGCTGAACTAAAATCATGAGAAAATACCTATTTAACCCTAGACGCATCTTTTAAATTTTGTGAAAAATTTCCCGACATGAACCCCTGGCGCGACGGGGTGCTATCGTGCCGTGTCACTGGAATTCGACAACTGAGAAATTGGAGGATGGCGCGACACGGGGTCATCACGGAGCTTCACTGGATTTTGACAATTGGGATTTGAGAGCCCTCCGCGACATGGTGAAATCGTGGAGTCTTACTGGAAACTGACAAATGTCATTTTATCTTATGGCGCGACGCGCCACTGACTGAGATAACAGTGTTTTACAACTGAAACTTTAAATCCATAACTTCTTAATCGCTTGTCAGATTTAGGCAAATCTGGTATCGATGGAAAGCTTATTGAATTTTACACAAAAAAGGTGAAAATCTTGAAAATTCCCCATGGAATAAACATCATTCAATTTAGAACCAATACTTGACATTCTTGGGACAAAATTAGTTAGGAAACTTTGGGTATTATAATATCTCCCCCTTGGGAACATTCGTCCTTGAATACGACTGACTGAGATGGGAGAAATGATGAGTTGAAGTATATAGTAAACATGAACAACTGAAACATGAATCACATTTCTGAGATTTATACTGAGCATGGATATCCGATGCATGATTTCACGACTTAACTAACTCATGAACACATGACTGAGATTTTTGATAACTGAGTTTCCCACTTGGAGAATTCATGTCTGATGCATGAACACATGACTAATCTGATGCATTAACATATGATTGAATATGCAATGGTACTTAGTACCAAGTTTATAATAGAATTCTAAACTTGAAATTGATACCAAGTTTGTAACTGAAATCAGTACATGAAAACTGAAAAGCTTAGGGAGAACTGTTACCTTGATCTTGATCTGAGTTAGCGGGGAAAAGGTAAGGATACTTAGTATGTATGTCTTATTTTGCTTCCCAAGTAGCTCCCTCAACGGACTGATTCCGCCAAAGAATTTTGACTAGAGAGACTTCTTTGTTCCTCAGTCTGCGAGTCTGATAGTCAAGAATTTTGACCGGAATCTCTTCATAAAAGAGGTTGTTCTAAACATCTATACTCTGAATAGGGACTACAACTGTTGGGTAACCTATGTACTTCTTGAGGAAAGAGACATGGAAGACTGGATAAACTGATGCTAGATCTGAAGGCAATTTAAGCTCATAAGCTACTTTGTTGAAGTGACTGAGAATTTTGAAGGGACCGACATATCGGGGACAGAGCTTTCCCTTTTTGCCGAATCTCTTCACTCCCTTCTTGGAAGATATCTTTAGATAAACATAGTCAACAATCTCGAACTCGAGATCCTTTCTGCACACATCTGCATAAGACTTCTGTCGGCTCTGAGCAGCCCGGAGTCTTTCTCTAATCAACTGGATTTTTTCTAAGGCATCGAATACTAAGTCAGGCCCTATAACTGAGGCCTCATTAACTTTGAACCAACCGACTGGAGATCTGCACCTCCTACCATAGAGAGCTTTGATAGAGCTATTTTAATACTGGAATGATATTTGTTGTATGAAAACTCAATCAAAGGCAAGTGGGCATCCCAACTACCCTTGAAATCAATTGCGCATGCTCGCAGCATAGATTCTAAAGTTTGAATGGTCCTTTCTTCTTGACCATATATCTGAGTGTGGAAGGCTGTAATGAGATAAACTTGGGTACCATTCGCCTTTTGGAAGACTTTCTAAAAGGAGTCTTTCTCTGATCAACTAGACTTTTCTAAGGCATTGAATATTAAGTCATGCCCTATAACTGAGGCCTCACAAACTTTGAACCAACCGACTGGAGATCTACACCTCCTACCATAGAGAGCTTCGATGGAGCCATTTTAATACTGGAATTATAGTTGTTGTTGTATGAAAACTCAATCAAAGGCAAGTGGTCATCCCAACTACCCTTGAAATCAATTTCACACGCTCGCAGTATAGCTTCTAAAGTTTGAATGGTCCTTTCTTCTTGACCATCTGTTTGAGGATGGAAGGCTATACTGAGATGAACTTAGGTACCAATCCCCTTTTGTAACACTTTCAAAAAGTGAGAGGTAAACTAGGTACCTCTGCCTGAGATAATAGATAGTGGAACACCATGCAATCTAACCAACTCTCTGATATAGAGTTTGGCATAATCCGCGGCTAAATATGAGGTATGAACTGGAAGAAAATGAGCTGATTTGGTCATCCTATCTACAATGACCCAAACTTAATCATGTTGATGACGATTATAAGGAAAACCCGTCACGAAGTCCATGTTTACTTTTTCCCACTTCCAAGTAGAAATAATAAACTCTTGCATGGACCCACTAGGCTTCTGATACTCTATCTTAACCTGCTGATATGTAAAGTACTTAGCCACAAACTCCATAAATTTTCTCTTCATCCCACTCCATCAATAGATCTCCCGCAAGTCGGGTTACATCTTTGTGGCCCCTGTATGAATAGAGTAGCACGCACCATGTGCTTCTGCAAGAATTCACTTCCTTAATTCATCTGCTCCAGGATCACACAGATGACCCAGACATGTAGAACACCATCTCCCCCTTGGGAGAAAACCTCTATTTTTTGATCCTGATTGACTCTTTCAACTTGACTAGAATGGGATCTCTATCTTGCTTTTCCTTTACCTCGAAAAATAGAGATGATTCTGAACCACTCTGAACCCATATATCACCCTCTTCTATATCGACTAAGCGAACGCCTAGTCTGGTAAGCTGATGGACTTCCTGAGCTAACTTCTTCTTACTGTCCTCAACATGAACAACACTACCCATAGAGAGTCTACTGAGAGCGTCGGCCACTATATTAGCCTTGCCTGGATGATAAAGAACACTCATGTCATAATCTTTCAAGAGCTCTAACCACCTTTTCTGATGAATATTGAGATATTTCTGAGAAAATACATACTAAAGGCTCTTATGATCTGTGAACACATCTACATGAACTCCGTAAAGTTAATGCCTCCAAATCTTTAAGCCAAATACTACAACTGCTAACTCAAGATCATGAGTAGGATAATTTTTCTCATGGGGTTTAAGTTGTCTAGAGGCATACGCTATGACCTTACCATGCTGTATGAGGACACAATCCAAACCTACTCTGGATGTATCACAATACACTACAAAACCATCTGAACCATCTGGAAGAACCAAAACTAGAGTTGAGGTGAGTCGAGTCTTCAACTCCTGAAAACTCTTCTTGTAAGGATCTGACCACTGAAACTTGACTTTTATCTGAGTCAATCTGGAAATAGGGGATGCAATAGAAGAAAATCCCTCAACAAACCGACTGTAATAGCTAGGCAAACCCAAGAAACTCTTGATATCTGATAGAAAGATAGGTCGAAGCCAGTTTCTTATTGCTTTGTCTTTTGAGAATCTACTCTAATTCCATCACCGAAAATGATATGACCAAGAAATGCTACTAACCTTAGCCAAAATTTGCACTTACAAAATTTGGCGAACAACTGATAGGATTTGAGAGTTTGAAGTTCAATTTTGAGATAGTTTGCATGATCACGTTCACTATGGGAATAGACAAGAATATAATCAATGAAGACTACGAAGAACATGTCCAAGTACTGCTTGAACACACGATTCATCAAGTCCATGAAAGCTGCAGGGGCATTGGTAAGACCAAAGGACATGATTAGGAATTCAAAGTGATCATACCGAGTTCAAAAAGTTATTTTTGGAATGTCACATTCCCAGACTCTGAGCAGATGATAGCCTGAGAGAACCATCTTTTTTATGCACGAATAAAATTGGTACACCCCACGGGGACACACTGGCCTAATGAACTCCCTATCTAAGAGATTCTTCAACTGCTCTTTCAGTTTTTTGAGTTCTACTAGTGCCATTCTGTATCGCAGAATAGATATAGGCTGAGTATCTGAAAGAAGATCAATGTCAAAGTTTATTTCCCTTTCGGGAGGAATTCCTGGAAAATCTTCGGGAAAGACATCTGAATATTCACTCATTACTGGGACTGATTCAAGAGTTTCAGAACTAGAGTCCTTAACTTAAAAAATATGATAGATACATCCCTTAGATATCATTTTCTGTGTCCGAATATAGAAAACAAGTTGACCTCTGAAAGCTAAAGTACTACCCCTCCACTCTAGGATAGTTTCATTCGGAAATTGGAACTGGACTATCCTATTTCTGCAGTCGACTATGGCATAGCAGGAAAAAATCCAATCCATGCCAAGAATGACATCAAAATTAGTTATCTCTAATTCGACTAAGTCAACTGAGGTGACTTTCTGAAATATCATAACCAGGCAGTTCCTGTATACCCATCGGGCTATGATGGTTTTACCCATTGGGGTAGAGACTGAAAAGGGCTTTACTATAATTTTGGGACTGACTCTGAAATCACCTGCTATGTAAGGATTAACAAAAGACAAAAAAGCTCCTAGATCTAGCAAAGTGTAAATATGGACATGAAAGATCTGTTACATACCAGTAACTACACTAGGAGAATTTTTTTGATCTTGCCTGGACTGGAGGGCATAAAGTCGATTTGGGTGTTGCCTACTAATAGCACTCGAAGTGGCACCCTACTGATTTGGGCTACCAAACTGGGCTGAGGAATAGTTATACCGACCCTGATAGCCTGACTGGGGATAATCTCTGACTCTGTGGCCTGACTTGCCACATCCAAAATAGACATCACTACCATCTCTACAAGCACCCTTGTGGTTCTTACAAGTTTGACAAAGGGGATTAGTTCGGGCATTGCTGACACTGCCCTAAGACTTAGAGCCTAGCGCCCTATCTCTATTACTATCCCTAAACTTAAGAGCTGGAGCACTAGATGAAGAAGGAGATGGAACTGATGAGTTAGGATGGAATTCAGAACAATTTTCTCCTGATTTGGGCTGAGCAAAGTTGAAACTACCTGTCCTTGCTCTCTTATTCTACTTCTCCCTTATCTTAATCTTTTGGTCTTCTATTTGTTGAGCATGAGTCATAAGCCTGTCTATGTTCATGTTACTATTCAACATCATAGACCTACACTCGTTGACCACACTATCATTCACCCCAGAAATAAACTTACTTATCTTAGCCCTGTTGTCTGCAACCACATGAGGGGCATATCTGGCTAATTGAGTAAAATTAAGAGAATACTTTTTCATTGCCATGTTGCCCTACCTGAGGTTGATAAATTCTAACACCTTGGCCTCTCTCAGCTCTTGGGGAAAGAATCTATCTAAGAATGTATTGACAAACTCCTCCCACTCAATAGGTCCTGCATCAACTGACCTCTCTGACTTTCACTATTTGTAATAAGTATGAGCAACATCCTAAAACTGATATGCAACTAGCTCAGTACTCTCACTCAAAGTAAACCTCATGATGTCTGTAACCTTCTAAACCTGATCAATGAATTCCTGAGGGTCCTCATCTAACTTAGACCCGAAAAAGGATGGAGGATTTATTCGAGTGAAGTCCCGAATCCTGGCTGTAGCTGAATTGGCCACAGGGTTGGCCAAAACGACAGTTGGTCGTTCATTCTAAGCAGTAACTGACTAACCAAGAGTAGTGAATACATCTCTAAACACTACATGAGAAATATGTTCGCCCAAAGAATATTCGGGTTGAGGGGCTAGCTGATTCTCATTTCTTCTTTTGGGAGGCATGTTCTGTAGAAGAAAGGAAGAACCGGATTAGACTGAGAGTTGACTTTTGAGCTCATGCTCACTGGCACGACATGGATACTGAAAAAAGGGAAATTGTTCCTAAAATATCTCATAGCCTGCTGCACATAAATTTGGCGTGCAACACACCCATGTACAAGACTCTACTAGATGCGGCTTTCAGACTTTCTAGGACTCTATTAAACCTTAGGATCGGATACTAAGTTCGGAATTCCCCGAATCAAGTACCCAGAATACTACACGGTGCTCATGACTCTGAAGGACCACAAGCTAACCCATAACTAATATCTGTACCTAAACACTACAAAATATATTGTATAATGCAAAAATAAAGGCTGAAAGTCCATAAGGTTCAAAAATGGAACGTAACTGTAAACCATAACATTTGGGTAGGGCATGAAATACCCAAAATAATTAAAATAAATTGTCTAAAAATGATATTCTGAAAAGCCTCTAACTATCAGAATAAGAAGTTGATAGGACATGTCTCCAACTAACTCCATCTACTGAAATCTAAATTAAATTAGTGAAATATCTCATAATATCATCCTTGAATGATGAGGACTCACTACTAAATCTAGTGGCTACTAATGCTCTGGAGGTCATGCTTCTGAACCAATGGTATAAAACACCATAGCGCAAATGTGTCAATATATTTGAATGTACTGGTATGTATGTGAGGTAGGCTGAATGCAAAGGATACATATGCATGAACTGAACTAACTAACTATATAACATGAACGTGAGAATGCAAGTATGGATACATAATAACTGTAATTGAGTTTTTGATAACATGATTACGGAACCTGAGTACTGATACCATGAGATACTGATAATTGTATAGCTGAAATAACTAATACTGAGCGATTGTATCTGACAGTCTAGGTTCTGATGGAACTATCTGAGTTCCATACTATTATGAGTTGACTGTATTTGATAGTTCCGAATGCTGTAGAACTATCTGAGCTCTATTACTGAAACTGAGACTAAGATTGTGGGAAGTAGTCATCTAACCGACATGGCCCAAATAATGCATTATAGCTGAGTTGGGGTCTATTCTATAACCCCAATTGGAAGGGGGTCAATACCGCACCATCGGTAAGGACAAGTTATGAGTGACCCTCATCATACAGTGTCCCCAAAAGAAAATAGTGGGACCCTCATCTGATAGTGTTTATCCACCTCATCAACCCTTATCTGACAGTGTTGATGTCTCAACCTATGTTTACTACATAGTTCTGGAATACAAGGATGACTTCTAAGAATCATACCCTCATCTGACAGTGTGTGCTCCCATCCTTGGGTTCACTCGGTGCTAATTCCTACCCTCATCTGAATAGACACTGAACATGATTAACAGAACTGGACTACACTAATTTCATGGAGTTTCGTTAACTAACGGAATACTATTGAGATAACTGAATTACTAAGCTTTCTTGAGTCACATGACTGACTAAGTTCTATGGATCATGGCTTGACTGAGGATATCATGAAACATGTCACTGACTCCAGGCACACAACTATATTTTTCGGGTACAAGTACCCCCAGGACTCAATAGAAGGGAACTGACAAAGCATGACTTTCATGAATACTGGACCAACATCAACAATACATAATCCATTGGCTAAGGCATTTCATCAAACACTTGACATACATAACTTGTACATGAATGGAGATTTCATATTATCATACTAGTGTGGCACTTTTCTTTCACATAGGCATTTATCAAACATATGGGGTGCATGCTTTGGTTATACAATTATCAACACATCTAATATTCATATATACATAAACCAACTTGTAAACTGAAGGGTTTATCATGAATATCGTGTAAATCATCACATATTAGAATCAATTCTTATAAATAAATAGTCTATAACATGGAATGAAACCAACCAACAACATTAACATCAATTTTTCAATTCAATCAAATCATGAACATTCATAAATATACAAATCTTGGATTTTGAAAAGAGATTCTTGAGCTTCATGGGTGAAAGAGACCCATGAATCAAGACATTACATACCTTAGAATGTAACTCCATAAAGATCTTTGGAGAGATTCTTAATCCTTACCCTTGAATTTTTGAGATTAGGGTCTCTTCGCTTTGAGAGTGTATGAAGAATTTGGGGGAAAATAGAGTGAATAATGATATCCTTAGGTCATGTAGGGTTAAATTTCGTGTTTAAGGCTGAACTAAAATCATGGGAAAAGACCCATTTAACCCTGGATGCGTCTTTTAAATTTTGTGAAAATTTTCCCGACCTGGACCCCTGGTGCGACGTTGTGCTATCACGTCGTGTCATTGGAATTTGACAAATGGGAAATTGGATGACGGTGAGACGTGAGGTCATCACGGAGCTTCACTGGATTTTGAAAATTAGGATTTGGGAGCCCCTCTACAACACGGTGAAATTGCAGAGTCTTACTGGAAATTGACAAATATCATTTTGGCTTATGGAGTGACGCGCCACTGACTGAGATGACGGTGTTTTACAAATAAAACTTTAAATTTCCATAACTTCTTACTCAGTTGTCGGATTTAGGCGAATTTTGTATCAATGGCAAGCTTATTAAATATTACACACCACAAAAAGTGAAAATCTTAAAAATTCCCCATGGAATAAACATCATTCAATTTAGAAGATAATACTTGACATTCTTGAGACAAAATTAGTTAAGAAACTTTGGGGTATTAGATAAATCCACTACATACCTTCTCACATGAAGTACCAGTTTATGACTACCAAAATTAAGAAGATAAAAAAAGGGGGGTAAAGTCATAATAGGGATATTCGATTCTAATCTTATAACATAACCCAACCCGATCTTATCTAGATATTCTACTTTCTCACCTCATACTTACTTGCCCAAGAATACATTTAGACTCCTTTCAAATTCCATATACAACAATGAATCTATAATTATAACTTATTAGCTAATCTAACCATTTCCATTCACATCCTGTAAGAGTTTTTTATAACCACCATGACTATCTACTCTAGGCTTTTTCCTTAGTTTTGAATAGATAATGATCACAGTCGAACACTTCCTCTATCGAATACCTTATAATATACAAATATTACTAACACATTAGTCTATCACTATAAAATGGCATATCATCCCTCAATCAACGGTTATTCAACTAAAAATATTTATATACACAAAAGTCACCCTCACTCTCACTGCTAACCTTGTGACTTCATATCACCAACATCTTGGTCCAATCTTATTACCAGTATGTCATGACACTTTAACATATACTACTAATTGGGTGGGAATATAGTTCCAACATTCTACTACACATCATTTCCCTTATGCAGGACATTTGCATTAAGAATCTTAAAAGGGACTGAATACACTTCACACCTCAGGTTCAAACGCATGATTGATGTAGATAAAGGTATAAGCTTTAATCAATACACTTTATAGCACTCATGGACTCCCCTCAAGTCCTTATGCAATTTCATAATCTTTTATGACTCAAAAGAAAGGACCATACTATTTAGATTCTAGACTCCTGCACTTGAATCACCTCAACAACGAGACATATTTGAGAACATAAGAGTAGGATTTGGGGTAACTTTACTTTCATATGGGTGACACCATAGAATGAACTAGAGTATGACAGATAAATATTCTGACTCGATAGCACGAACTAAAATATGAAAAAAGCGAGACATTCTTAAATGCCTTGTAGCCTCCTGCTTATAAGTGTGGTGCTCTACACACTCATAAACAAGACTCTACCAGATGCGATTTCGCAGAAACACTGGGACCATGAACCGTGCATTGATATCAAGTTTTTCATGACCCAAGCCAGGGCCTTGGCCATAACGAGCTTCCCAAACCACGAAGGCCTAGATTCTCTTCCCTTTCTGGTAATCAAATACAACATTCATGCAATAAAGAAAAATGCAAAAAATAAATCATGATGGAACCATGGTCATACTCTGGGTTTAATTTGATAATAAAGAAAGAAATCCAGCAACAACTAGACAACAACTAAATCAGTCTGCAAAATCTCTACTACATACGAGAATAACAACTGTCTGAAATGGAAACAAGGTCTCCAGTGTACCTAAACAAAAAATAAATGACAAAGTCTGAAAGACATAGGCCTTCCGTAATAAACAAGGCTCACCACTGCACACTTGACTTTTGTCTAAAAACTCTATGGCTTAGTAGGACCTCTAAACTGAGCCTCAGACCCTGAAAGGTAGGGAGTCAATACAATTGTATTGGTATGCAGAGCAAATCCAAAAACAAAATATATTTTTATATAACATAGGTGAGAGCCTTTGTAAAAATAGTATTGCAGAAATCATTCGAAAATACATGGGAAAGATATTTGAATTTTAACAACATTTTCACCCTATGTGGTTCAATTTCCCCCAACACGGTTGAGCTAGCTGGTACACCTTTCAATTTCATAGTTTTTACCGACTACCAGATCTCGGTTGCCTCCAAGATTAGAGGACTAGTAAGAGGAGGGCATGCAAGATCATAAAGCAGGGTGCCAAAGCCCAAAATAACAATAACATATCGTGGATGGGCGCAAGATCGCAAAGCAGGGCTCCAAATCATAGTCCTAAATATGGATGACAAAATATTAGGCACCAAAGATCACATAACAGGGTGCCAAGGTCCTGTGTTGTCAAACAACGGTTTCCAGCATAGAGTCTTCTAACTCGTGCTTTCTTCGGGTAACCACCTAACTCGTACTAACCCAGTTTCTAAATTAATTACAGAAATACATGTATCTCACTCATAACATTCTTTTCTTATTCTTTTAAGGGTAATTCACAAAGGAGTATCGTCATACCCCGACTTGCAAATCATTTACATCACATCATTCCACAGCCCTTCTTATTTAAAAATAATATGTATATGGCCACCAAAGATTTATCAAGTCACATGAGAGTTCTTATCATCAAAATCACATTAAACTCATTCAAATACACTCTTTTTATGAATCTTGAAAACATAGTGGCCATTCCATTTATTCTACTCATGCAAAATGATTAAAGAGACCTTTAAAAGTCAAGAGTTTCTCATTATTCACAAATCAGCCCCCAAAATTGGTTATACACAAATTTCATAATAAAAAAGGGGGCTTTTAATTCATGCTCTCAAAAAACAATTCACAAATTATATCATGCAAGGTTCATAAATTTCATCATGGGGAGTGAAATCTCACAAGTTACATTGGTAAATCATCTTTTGGATTCAAATCACATAAGCACGAGATTTATACATCAAAATTATAGAAAACCCCATAACAATTTCATAATTCCATCAAATTAATTCCACAATGCATACTCTTAAAATAATTTACCAAAACCCTTTTCCATATACATATATAAATATCTTCAAATCTTGTAAAAATCATAAAACTCATGCCCATGAGATTTACAATAGCCCCACATACCTTAGTTACAAAGAATTCATGAAGAAGTTTTGAAAAGATTGGACCTTTAAGCTAGTTGTTTTCTATTCTTGTGTTCTTGAAGGATGAACTAGGGATCTTAGGAGAGTTTAAACGTCACTAATAAGGCTAAATTCATTTAAGGATGATTGGGGACGGTTTTGGAATGTGAAAGGACTTAGTTTCCCTTAAAATGACTTAAAATGATGAATTTACGTCGTTGGGCCATAAGCTATGCGCCCCATTGCCCATCGCCTAAGCTAGGCTGGGCGTCTCATTGCCCATCACCTAAGTTAGGCTGGGCGGTGCCTAGCCCATTTCCTAATCTAGGTTGGACGGCGACTAACTTATGGCATAACCATTCCAGTGGACTTAGACGATTTATTAGGTGATGCACTCCACTTTGCAAAGTTATTACTTTTCGCTTAGTTATTGGATTTAGGCCAAATTAGTATCATTGGAAAGATACTTCAAAGGCCTTTCATTTAATATATAGTACGCCCTCTAATTCGTTATAAACAAAAAGTTATGGCCGATGGAAGTTGACCCCAGTTGAAACGTCCACTTAAACTTAATTGCTAGAAATGTTTTATACTCGTCTTAGACTTAGGGGATTTTTGAGGCCTCAATCCATATTCAAAGGTATTCCCATACTATAGGATTGATCAACACACATATATTAACAAGGAATCATTTAGTTTGGGTCTATACGCATAGAAACGACGGTCTTAATTCTAGCCCAAAAGTATGGGGTGTTACATTATCTCCCCCTTGGGATCATTCATCCTCAAATGATGGGTAGGGATTTCTTAAAGCTCTAAAAGTGTAGAATAAAGAACGTGATATTTATTTGAACATTTTTCCTCAACAAAATATACAAAGACACCACACGATCTTCATGATAACCTCTAGGGAAATGGGTAAGCATGAAACATGAGATATAAAAACTTAACATCGACATGATCTTGGCATGTTTTTATGGCACATGATCAAAACATTGTAAGAAATAACTTTTCCTAAGAGTCCTCGGCCTGATTAAGATTGGTACAAGAGATGAGATACACTTCTCGCGGGACATATGAATATTAGTATTCTCCATCTTAAAGCTACAACAAAAAAACTTAAACTTAGCAACACTACTTGTCTATACCCCAACATTAATCAACATACCTCATCATGCTCAACTTCAAATTCTTTCGTAACACATCTAACTATAAGAATTTATGTCCCATCTATAATACTTCTATGTTAAAGCCTAACTTGAAGAAAGGAGGTGCTAATTTAAACTGTGGGACCTTGTACTCTACATCACATTAAGAAATCATCTCACCCCATCACTATAATCAAACAACCTCAAGTCTTAATTGAAATAATACTAACCGCATGGCACATTAGTTTGTGTTTTCATCAATCACAAAATTTTAGCCTACCACTACCACACCCCACTTTATGGACATTAATTAACATACTTCATCATGTCCAACTTAAAATTCTTTCTTAACACATCTAACCATAGGAATTTAAGTCCCATCGTATAATACTTCTATGTTAAAGCCTAACTCGAAGGAAGGAGGTGCTAATTTAAACTATGGGACCCTGTACTCTACATCACATTAAGAAATCATCTCACCCCATCACTATAATCCAACAACCTCAAGTCTTAATTGAAATAATACTAACCGCATGGCACATTAGTTTGTGTTTTCATCAATCACAAAATTTTAGCCTACCACTACCACACCCCACTTTATGGACATCTCCACTAAAACCTGCAAATTCAATCATTTTCACCAAGATTCTCACCATATACTTCCCTCCTAACTATTTTACGTAAAGAATATTCATCTTCATCCTTCCCTTTCTCTTCTAACCTTAGCTCAAGAAATCACATCATAATTTTCACCTACAACGACATTTACTCCCCACCTAACAGACTTCTACGCTTTCATAACCACCATCATACTAGCTTACAGAGGGTCATTAAAGGACCTATTCGGTTATAACATATACTTATTGTCATACTCAAGGTGGGACATGAGTTGAAGATACAGTATAATCACAGAGTGTTTCATATATCAAGTGTTCTTATCACAAGTGGAGAGTCATTCTGGCATAAACTCAACATAGCACGAGTTATTAGGACAACCACAATAAGAAACATGAGAGCTTGAATCATGAGTCTTATAACATGAGTGTGGAATTCATGAAGTTAAAGATTTAGGCAAGGACTTCTACTCAAAGCTATTGCTTCTCATTTTCAGAACTGAAATAGTCATGAGTTTGCACAACTTTATCATTTTGGATAATCTCGATATAAAATGAATCGTTAACATACGAAAACATAGTTCCTTAGAACCAATCATTATTTGGGACACAGATTTGTTATTCATGAGCAACATAACATAGAGCTTGGATACTTAGAATACTAGATTATCAAGGGACAGTATTTCTTCTAGTTTGGAAGTCGGGACATGTCATGAGTTACATAGAGTTCTCAACCTTAGACATAGGTAGGGCTTGGATACATAACGTAAGGCATTAGCAGAGTGACCTCGTAGAATGAGTAGGAGGAGTTTGCTTGAATTGTAATATCTTCGGGATTCAACTTAGCCCCAAAACAAGTAGCAATCAAGAATGTTGCTCTTCTATTCTTGAATTGGTGATTCCACCTTTTGATCAATGTCTCTCAAATATTTTTCAAGGGGATAAGTGTTTTTTGAGTGTTTGTCTTTTCAAACAAAAGAACTTGCTATTTATAGTATAAAAGTTTTCATGTAAAAGGAGTATTAATTAAATAATAGTTAATAGGTTCATGAACAAAAAATTGTCTTTCTTTCAAGAACCTAAAACGTAAATGAATGAATTGTAAATGCATTTGTAACTCAAAATACATTTGCTTCAATTGTAAATTCATATTCATTTTCTTTGTAACTCAAAATGCATTTGTTTCAAAATTAATTGGAAGATAAAAAAAACTTTTAACCGATGCACTTGTTCCAAAATTGATTGAAACTTAAACTTAAATAATAACAGTTGTGACACAAGATTTTCTTTTATTACACTCCAATGGCTTTAGGGCAGGATCCAAACTGAATTACTCTTAGATGGCCTTCAAGCAAGAGCCAGATTGAGGTCCTCTAAAGGCCCAAAGGAGCAGGATTCATAAGGGGTATATGACCTTGCGAGTCCCTCATGGGTCCCAACTATCCTTATAGAGAATCGGATGTATACTGGTACGATAGACTTTCACCATACTCCCATCAAAATTATTGTTACTTAATTATCTAGCATGCACCATGCACATCTTATCCATCTTATAGTATGACCTTTACGTGGTATGTGGTAAATTCACTGCTGGATTCGAATACTTATGTTTTATCTCAGGTAGTTGTTAAACATGAGTTATTTGAGTATGAACTATTATCTTGATGTTGATATTGTCTATTAGACTAGGTGACGCCCTTCTAAATGCGGGTTTTTATGGTTGCTTTGGATGGTTGGTACTAGATGATTCTTTTCATCTCTTTGAATGCGGATCGGTCAATAATGTTATAGAGTACATGTAAATTAGCACTCACGCTTGCTTATTTTTATGCATTTAATGTGTAGTTACTGAGTCGTTCATGTTAAAGAAAGAGAAAGAGAAAAAAGTCTCACATTAGTGGTTAATGAGATGAGTGGTCTCTTTATAAGGCTTGGGCAATCCTCCTCCCTTTGAACTAGCTTTTGGGGTGTGAGTTAGGTCCAAGACCTAAGTTTACATGGTATTAGAGCAGGGTCCATCTCACCAAATATTGGGCCCTCGAATTTTAAATTGTTCACACATCCGATGTTCAATCCTTGGCGTAAGGTCGGGTGTTAAAGAAAGAGAAGGAGAAAAAAGTTCCACATTAGCTGTTAATGAGATGGATGGTCTCTTTATAAGGGTTGAGCAATACCTCCTCCCTTTGAGCTAGCTTTTAGGGTTTGAGTTAAGCCCAAGATCTAATTTTACATGTCGTTCCAGGTGTTGATTTTAGTCAATTTTCATGCAAGGATTTTTGAACTTTCGAGACTTAAAGAATGCTACAGTGACCTTTTGGCTTCTTCAGATTTCTTCTGACTTTCTTTTATAATTTCATTATATTGGAGGTATTCTAGATATTTCGATTGTATTTCACTTTTCAAGAGGCTTGACTTGTCATTTCTGAGCTTTTGGGATGTTTTCATCTTTCTGACTTCTTAATTACCTATACATTATGAGTTTCCCTTTGAGAAATATTATTATTTAACTCTTTTTGGCGTATTAAGTTGTTTTTTTATTATATTTGTGTTAATTTTAATTTATCTGTCATGAGATGAGATAGGTGTCATCATGATTCAAGTTTTGTATCGTGATAATTTTACAGAGCAAGCATCAGTGAGCATTAGTACTAATATTAATGCCAAATCTCTAATGTACCGAATAATGCCAAATCTCTAATGTACCGAATAAGAAAATTATCTAATATGGTGGTTTTAGTCATCTTATTTTCTTGTGTACTGGCACTTTCAAAAAATTACAAAATATAGTCATATTGTGTATTTTTATAACAAATATGTAAGATATATGCATTTTTGTACTTATTAAAAAATCATAATAGTGAGCATTTTTTCAATAGGGACGGCAACACAATCTAAGACATGTATGACATACATAAAAGATGTATTTTATATATCTTTCATTCGTAGTTTCCTAGACAATTGGTTCGGATTGTGCCTACAGTTTGACAGTACATATATACAATCTAGTTGGTCACACATATAATTGATCGATGTCTTCACATACATACACATTCATTTGGTTTCTGCTTTAAAAATGCATATTGTAAGCGTGCTACTTTAGTTAAGATTAAATATCATATGCACACGAATTTAATAATGTTCTGCTACGTTTTGAAAGAAAAATCTTGCAATATTTTGGAAAACAAAATCTCCCAAGATATGACAAAAACGACTGCTAAATGGTGGTACTTATGAATTTTTTCCTTATGACACGGTTGAATATATTGATAATGTCTTAAATTTACAAGTAAATTTTATTTAAACACTATATATTTTAATTAATGATCTGAACATATGATAAAATATTCCTATTAGGTATTGTCACTAAAACTTTATTGAGTTTTTGTGTGTATTTTTAACCACTCATTATGCAGATAAGTTAACTATTTAAAATATATTATATTTAATAGTTATATGCATTAACTTCGATAAGCTATAAAATCTCAAACATGTGTCCACTTGATGCTAATGTGCACAACTAAAACAAGTATTATTTTATGCAACTATGTGATAATCATCAGAGAACTCACACAATTTTATGCAACTACGTCCTTTGCATGTGTGTCTCATATCAATCAATAAAATAAGATATTATAAGGAAGAATTTTATTATGAAATGTAAGGTGAAGTTGCGTACAATAGACTCTTGTGGTTGCCCATCCTCAGACCCCACGTATAGCGGAGAACTTTATTGCACCAGACTTCACTTTTCTTTTCGGAATTGATGGTAAAATGGATGTTACCTTCTGATATATAATGTACTTGCTTTGCATGTATCTCATATCAATCAATAAAACAAGATACTATAAGGGATTTATATAACAAAATGTAAGGTCAAGTTGCATGGAATACAGTCTTATGGTTGCCCATCCTCAGATCCCACGTCTAGCATGAAACTTTATTGCACCAAATTATCCCTTTTCTTTTAAGAATTAATAGTAAAATGCATGTTACCTTCCATCCTCGTTATAGTTATTCTTTATAGTAGCATTTCACTATAAATGCCTGAAATTGTAAATATTAGGATTTCTTATGTAGTCCAAATAAGGAAAGATTTAATAATTAAAATTTAGTTAATTTAAAGTACTAAATATTAGAAATGGTTAAAGTAAAATTTATATATCCTATGTAAAATCTATTTTTAAGGATAAAAATGTCTAACTACATTTTGCTAAGGACCTTCATTGTAATGACCCTCATATTGAGACTTAAAAATTTTTATGTTTTGATCAATTTTTTCTTCTCTGTGGTTGCTTTATCTCATTTACAAGTTTTGGAAAATGGTTGACATATTTCTTGAAGTGTTTGAAAATGTTTTCTATGAGTTTGTGATTTTAGATATCCTTAAATGGATTAGTTTGACTTTGCTCAACAATTCGCGATCCGAGCATCCAATGGTGAATCTGACAATTTCATTAGATCCTGAATGTCAAATTTGAATTAGTAGCAGGATTGATTGGGGTTTGAAATTTTTATTGTGTATTTTGATCCTCTGTTTGAAAACTAGTGAATTTTTACTTGAAAGGGGTCCCGAGGACTAATTTGTTAAAAATAATTATTTTTCAAGCATCTAACATTGTCATTGAGTTCAAATGTCGAAAATATCCTAGTAGTATATTTGATATATTTTTATGGGGTCTCAAATGAATCTCAAAGATTCGTTCGAAGAATTTCTAGACTTGGTATATTGTCGGTGCCTAAGTTATTGGTTTGATGGCTTAAGTGACCCCTTGACGGCATAAGTGATAGTCGCTTAATGATCCCTTGATGCCTTAAGATATAGCTACTTAAAAGACCCCTTGATGGCATAAGCAGTAGCCACTTAAGCGATCCCTTGATGGCTTAAGAGACAATAGCTTAAGTGATCCCTTGTTGGCCTAAGCAATGGCGGCTTAAGCAATCATTTGACGGCTTAAGCGATCATCGCTAATATTTTTATATATCTTTTGTCCCTCATTTTCAGTCATTGTTCTAAGATTAAAACCATTAGTTTTTATTTGTGGGGCCTTAAATTAAGTAGAAGATCCTTGGTTTGAAGTGGGGCTTGGGTTGGAGACTTTGAGGTGATCTTTTTTCCTTCGTTAATCCGTAAGTTTCCGCCCTAATTCTCCATTAAATTTCTTATTTTTTATATTATTTTCTTTATCTCTTGGAGATGATTTGGGCCCCAATCAAGACTCTGTTGGTCCTCAAATTTTAAGCATGCATTCCTTGTCCTTTGAGGCACCTCATTGATGAATTCAATTTTGAAATTTCGTCAGCAGGTCTCACGTGCCCAATTTTTACTCGATCTTAGGATCGGAGTTTTATATGGTAGTATGGATATTGTTGAAGTCTTCTTTATTTATAGATGTCATACTTGGCTTAATTGGATACTTTAAATGTTGATTCGAGGGATAGGGCTTTCTCTTGATACCTTGAATTGTGTTTGGCTTGCGGATTTTCTTTTAAGGCAAGTTGAGATGTACCTTGAATTTTCTCAAAGTGATTATGCTTTTTGTGTATTTTGTTATTAGTTTAGTATTGAGGGTTCTGCTTAGGTGAAATGACGAGCATCTCTGCGGATACCGAAATTATTTGATGGATTGTATTTAGATAAATGTCTATCCTATTTAGTCTTGCTACTTGCAAATATTCCATAGATTGTAGATAGATAACTTGGTGTTCTTGAATAATTGATAGGGATTACCTATAGTATGAGCTTGTATTGGACTTGGTAACTTTCTAGAGGATAGTTAGATTATTCTTACCTTGTTATGGAATAGTTGAGGTTTAGTGAATACTTAGAATGTAAATGAACTTGTAATATTGGATGAAACTTATCGTATGGGATAAGATAGGGGTTGGTATTTTTGTGATATATTGTTATTAGGATTATTATTAATTCCGTGTTGCTCATGTAAGGGCTTATCTGAACATTATTATTGACTTGAGAAATTATTTTTAACATGTGCCTGAGTGGGGGCTTATGTGTACATTATTACTGATTTGGAGTATATATTGTGGTGATGCTCTAGTGGGAGATTGAGTCAATATTGTTGGTTATGATTGTGCAATTAATTGTAACATTTATCATTGTGTCACCGAGTAAGGGTTGACTTTACATCATAGACCTCATTAGTGCATTAGATTGCCTTTATTATATTGATGATACTCGAATGAGGGATATTAAATGATATTATTAATGTCATGCATGACTATTTATACTAGTGGTGTCCTACAATGGCATACATCATAGAATATTTTCATATAGAGTTGATTCTAAGCTTATTTATACTTGTAATGAATTGATTCATATTTTCTTGTTATTTTAGTTGTAAGCATATCTCTTATCATTCATACATGTTCATGAGATTAAGGTTTTTTTCATTTGATAGAAAATAATATTTTGATAAAATCTTTGGCCAAAGGTCACTCACTAGAAAGATTGATTGAGATAATTTTATGAGATTTGTGATAATCTTGATCCGTGAACATTAGCTGGAGAGGTGTATGAGATATTGTGGTAACCTTGATCTGTGAATACTAGCCGCAGATATGCTTTGAGATTACGAAAAGTATATGGATTGTGAAGCCTTCATGAGCCCTATATTGGGAGCAGCGAGGCTCGGTAGGTGCATAAAGAAAGTTATGCAATAACTTTCAAATATTCATCATCATCCCATTATCAGCACTACATTGCATTGCGCTATTTGCATTGCATTCAAATTTTTTTAGTATGGTTTGGTATTATGTTAGAATTTACTATTGTAGTGTATTATCGTGATAGAACCTTGTTTAAGATATTGTGTTTGAGCATTGTCTTATATCATCTTATATTATTTGAGAGGTTGAGGTATTATGAAATGTTGGATATGAATGTGGCTTGATCAGAGGGATCATGGTGTAGCACCTTTTGATAGCCACTTATTCACTTTTATAGATACAATCTCCCTATTTCATTTCATAATACCGGTTGATTATAATTGATTAAGCCTGTTATATGTGTTCATGAGTCTCCTTGGTAAATAACTTCCCTTAATTGTTGATCATAAGAATGACTAGGGTTAACTCACCTAGATTGAAAGGCTTATCCCAACCTAGATTGAAAGGCTTATCCCATTTACAGTTAGCCTTTTGACCGTTGTGCTGGGTTACCCTGATTAGAATAAAGTGATATATATACTGAATTATAGATTGCTGGTAAAACTTGGATAGTTAGGTAGCGGTTCTCGACATTGCTTTGGATTAGGGGTTGTTATTGATAATTCTTGATAAGTTCATACGATTTCATACTCACCCTTGCTTTTCTTTTCTTTTTATGATTTTCTACACCTTGTGTAGGTATTGGATCGAGTAGCAGCTTATAGATTATTTTTCTTTCAACATTAATGTTGCGGAGATCGAGGTAGTACTTGCAGACTCCAAACTTACCTGTATCTCTCCTTTTTTTTTATCATATTTAAGATACTTGAGACTATTAGTATTACTCGTAATTTGTACTAGAGGCTGGTACTAGTGACAACCAGACATGGGATGCATTTATGAGAATTCTGTCTCGTATATATATATATATGTGAGATACCTTCTATTCTTCCGATTTTGCTTTTGATTTCATTCTGTTCGTGTTCTTTGCGTTAGATTAGACTTACTTGTTTGAAGGGTGTGACAAGTGTCATCATGTACTTATTTTGGGTTGTGATATTAGTCTAACGGGAAACTTATTTTCAATGGTAAAAATACAAATGTCATTTCGCTAAGGACCCTCAACATACTAATTTGAAATCATATTGATTTGAAGTGTAAATTTTCTTTGGACATGCAATTTAAATGTCTTAAATTGTTTATTGTTTTGCTAAATATGGAAATCTTATAATTTTTATAAAATATCAAATTTTTCTCAACTTTTGTATAATCTTAACAAATGAGTAAACCATAGATCATAATTAAGCTAACAAAATATATATCTTAAGATGCGAATTCATAAACCACATATCTTTTTACCTCTTTTATAAATACTAGTTTAATCGCACGTGCCTCACACGTTTAATGTTTAATTATTTAAAATTAAATAATTTTGCCTATTGCGGAGATTTTTAATGAAGTATAAAAGTTCAAATCACTTTTTAAAAATCTTTCACACTTATATTTAAGTAACTAGTTTTCTGACACGTGTGTTGCACGTGTATACCAAGTTATGTTGTACATTATTTTATAAAATAATATGAACATTATTAAAACTAAGATTTTATAAATAACTATATGGCAACGAATAAAATGCAAGATTATATGAATAATATTTATATTTCGACTTATAAGAATATAATAAATCATATCTTACACAATATTTTACAGTGCATCTCCCTCTCATCCATTTCAATTTCTATCTAGATTAAAAAATATAAGAAACTTTTTTCAAGAAAAGTTTTGTCAAAAGAATCTCCTCAATTGTATGTTCTTTATTCATATAAATTGGATGAATACATGAACCCTACAACAATAGCTATCACAGCTAGAAAAATTCTTTTGTATTCCATCTCCTTACAATTATTATATGGAGATTACAAATAAGTTTGATTACGCTAGACATAGGAAATGATCCTCACCCATTATGATCCTAGAGAGACTTCTTCAACAAATGTTACTCAAATGTCAAGCTGGCAAGCTTTGCAATAGCCTTTGAAGTGATCTCGCAACATATTAATTTGTCCGCATAACAACCAATAATTAAGACCAATTTTTACAAAAATACTATAGTCAACAATACACAACATTCATATATGATTTTCAAATGCACAAACTTCACAAACCGAAAATTAGAAGAAGTGAAAATTATAATGATGCACCTTTCTTCGATCCATTGTCAACTAAAAAAAAATTATAAAAATTATGGGAAGATTCTAGTATCATTAAACTTTTCGGAAAAAAAAAAAAGGATTGGTTATAACTATTTAAAAAAAAAAAGAGTGCAAACCCTCAGAGCACCACCTGAACATACAATAAGTGGTAGTTTATGAGAAGTTTAACAACGTACATGCATGATTCTAATTTTTCTTTTAGAAATATCCTTTTCTTGAGTTCAAAGTAACCATTAGGACACTACATTATCACTGAAACAAACTAGAAAAATAAACAGGAAAGATGGAAAAGAAACGACACTTTAAACAAAGTCAAATTAGAAGAGTATCCAATCAAAAATTACTTAAAAGACACCAACAGAGGTAACGTCAATTTGGTAGTTCTAGACCTCAAAATTTGTGCTCCAATCATACCTCTTCAGTTGAAGAATAATCACTTATCACTATAGATTCTTTCTTTATATAATCACCGCTAACAGAAAGACCATAATTCTTTGGTGACAAATGATATAAATGGATGGAGTAAATCTCAACCCGCTATCTAAGCAAAGCCTCGGTGTCCTGAGCAAATCTTCTCACAGATACAAATTCTGGATTATCAACACCAAAGTACGCTTTGATTACTTCTATAAGCAAATCACATAACTGATATTTCCACCAAAATTGTACCTCCGATGTTGTGCATTGGATAAACCATACGATTCCAGGGATGAGACAGTTCTCACTATGTCTTTGTTAAGTGCTGAGAGAATCCACCATAAGCTAAAAGGCATTTCACAAGGAATTATTTTTGTTGGAGGAGTGTAATCATCAACCAGTTTAGTCATGGCAAACCTAAAAGAATTCCACAGATTGTTACACCATTGACGATACCCAACCACTCTCGTGGTATCAAGATTGATCTTATTGGACTGGAAGGACAAACTAAGAAAGTTAACAACAACCAAAGAAAGTCAAAAGAAATAGCTTATTAAACCTTATGACACAAATGTGGCAAATCTGAGCAGTGTATAAGACGAGGGTAAATCGAAGAGCAGATGACCACATTCGTCAATACCATTAGGGAAGTCCTTTGTCAGTCCCTTTTTTCCCTCTCAAGTTATTTGTCCTCTAGGTTGCCTTCCTCTAATTTCTTATGAAGACCGCCAAGTGTAATTCAATTAATAACTTCAAAAGGATCAACAACATTTGCCAACGACTTCGACATCTTACGCACAAAAGCACCGCAGATCATTGGCTGCAAATAAACCGGCAAATCATTTTAAAATGAATAAGAACTTGTTGTGATGACAGTAGAAAGATCAAATAACATAACTACTTCATTTAGTTAAACTACAAACTACAAATATATAACTGCCATATATACACACTATTTAATAATCAATTTTGAGCACTGGAAAAGCCAAGAATCATGGAAAGAAATATCTAGGTGAAAATGATTTCAACTGCCCCTAAAATAGATTCAAAAAATCAAACTCAACCTATAGCATAAAGCTCAATAAGAAAGATTATTTTTTCAATGTTTTCTAACCTTTGAAAATGGTACGTCATCTCCCAGCTTTATTCCCAGCATCACCATACGTGCAACCCAAAAGATGAGAATATCATGTCCGATTTCAAGAACAGAAATTTAATAAAAAATTTTGAAATCTGCATTGTCATCTGGATACCCCAATACAGATAGCGCAAAAATACCAGATGGTATCCAGCACATCTGGATCTTGAAAGAGCTCAACAATTTACTTCCTGGAAAATTTCCTAGGGATTGATGAATCATTCATTTGTGTTTGTCATATAGAATTTTTTTCCCTTATTGTCACAGTCACAGAAACGCATCAATTTGAATCATATTTGTGTTATGATTATTTTTCTCTTATATTTAAAATCTTTTCTTATTTTTAAAGTCAAATTTTTACAAAATCATTGATTACATTATTATTACGTATTAAAACTTCAAAAATCTGATACTTCTTAAATTTTTCTTATTCAAATTATTTTATATTTATTTCTACATTTTTCAAATCTTCTTAAAATCAAATTTAGTTGATTTAAAATTCTTAAACTAATAGAAAAAGTATCAGTTGTCATTAATTTTGATGACTTCTAATAATAAAGTTTTTACCACAAATATATTTAATTAATTTTTAACTCCTAAATTAGGAAAAAATATTAAAATTTTGATGACTTCTAAAAAAGAAAGATTTTATCATAAAATTTAATTAATTTTTAACTCTTAAATAGTTGAAAAAAGGTTAAAAAATGATTTTATCTAAAGAAGAACTTTTAATAAAGGGGAAAAAATTCAAACAACATTTATAAGATGCTTCACACTTTTTAATATACTAGTTTAGTCACATTTGATTATTTAAAATTAAATAATTTTGTTTATTACAGAAATTTTTAATGAAGTATAAAACCTTAAATCACTTTTCAAATATTTTCACACTTTAATATAATAATGTAAATATAAACATATTTTTTAATGCGGACATATATATTTTACATCATCACCTTTGCGTCTGTCATGTAGTACACATCAATTTGAACCATGTTTGTGGTATGGTTATTTTACTTTTTTATTTTTATATTTAAAATCTTTCCTTTTTTTTATTAGTTGTCATTAATTCTTATGACTTCTAATAAGAAAATTTTTTACTATAAATATATTTAATTAATTTTCAATTTGAATCATATTTGTGGTACAATTATTTTACTTTTTTGTTTCTATATTTAAAATATTTTCTTATTTTTAAAATCAAATCTTACACACAAAAAAAAACACTAATATGGTTAGCTCATCTTATTGTTTAGAGAACCAGCGTAAAATATTTGGCCTTAATTTTGAATATGGTGGTATTGGTATAATATTACCTAGTTTTAGACTTTGTAGGTTTTGATTGTTATTTATATTCTGCGTATTAGAACTATAGTTGTTTGGTGTGCTGAAGGAAAAGTTAATTATAATCCTACTTTTTCTTAATCATATGAATCTTTATGACAATTAATTTACTAAATTTATCATAAATATATTTAATTAATTAATAATTTTTAAATATTACAATAAACGGTGAAAAGACGATCTTGTCTAAAACAAAAAACTTTAATGAAGAATAAAAAGTTCAAACCATATTTTTAAGGCCCTTCACACTTTTAATATATTATAGATATAGATATAGATTATAGAATAAATTATAGATAGATATAGATATAGATTATAAATTATAGCTATAGATTATAAATATGAACAAAACCTAATGTTTCCTAATATTTAGGTAAAGATTAAGGACTTCTAAATATGGCAGGAGTCGTTATTTGTACTTTAAGTATTTTTTTTATTTTATTTTTACAAAATGCCGAAACACATAAGGTTGAGCACAAAGGAAAAAGAATTTGTTGAATCCAAACAATTAAGAAACCGCTATAAATATTTTGTATTAAGTGAATGTTTAATTGTTGGTTTATTAGGGAAAAATTAAAACAATTTTAAAAGTCGTTTTCCCCAAGGGGATTCTTCTTTTAAGTTAGGAAGCTTAAGAAGTGTCTCTCTTTTCTCGCTTATTATTCTTATCTTTACTTTATTAGTTCATAATATATTGCTAGCACAACTCTACCAAGTAAATATTTTGAGAAGAGCAAAGGTGCGTCTTCATTAAAGCCATGTCAACAGAGGATGAGCATAATAAATAGATTAAATATGATTTATTTGATCACTGCCTAGCTTAATTCTTCTACACGAAGTTATTGTACACATCGTGATAAAAATTATTATAACACAAATATGTGAATTCAAGGGGCTGTGGAGAGTATCGTTCTCAGACGTTAAGATGTAGAAGAAAAGCAATTGTATAATTGGTACGGAGAGCCTTATTAGCGGTGTTATTATTGTACATTAATAAAGGATAAAAATGTATACCTAGTTGCGAGTAGGTGAGAATTATTATTATAACAAATAATAATTGTGGATGTCACACCCCTTTTTTTAATCAAAAAGATTGAATTTAAGTTTGAAAGGATTTTATTATTAAGTGACAAAAAGAAAAATTTGTTTCGAAAAGGATTGTTTATATTCAAAACTTAGAGTCGCCACTTGGCATAAATCGGGTGTGCCAAGTCACCTTTGGAAATTCCTTTTTCATAACAGTTTTGACTCTTTAAAACTGATCCGCGAATAGAGATTCCGATTAAGGAATTTTATTGTCCAAGGGGAAGGTGTTAGGCACCCCTCTTAATCCCGTGGTTCGACCACAGAGGCTTCGTGGAGTATATATCGGCTATAGAGACTATGAAATGTATAAACCAACAAAAACAGACAAAAACAATCAATCAAACAAACAAACAAAACAAATCCAAAAACATAGTGTCCAGTCCAATTTATACAGTCCCAAAAATAGAAAAGTGCAGAAATGTAAACCTACTTTATTCTAAGACTAATCCTAAATTACGCTTCAATGCTTCACCCGATGCCTTGGGCCTTCATCACGAACGTCCTCCGAGTACAAGATACTTTGGAGCATTCTCCGGTGAATAAATACAAATGAACTCGGGGCATTCCCCGGCTAAATGAATACATTTTCCAAATGCAAGAAAAATAAATAATTCAACAAAACATTCCGAACATTCAACAATCCATAATCGTCCATTTCTACAATTTGCCTACCCATTTAACAATCTAAAACATGATATTATCGATTTCAACAATATCCATCAATGAATAAAAAGTAATCACTTTATCAATCTTTCAATTCCCACCCCAAATTCCTTTTTATTCTCAACAAGATATCATTCATTACATAATTCATAACTCAAAGGAATCAAACAAGTGGCAATTTCATCATCAACCAAGACCAATCAAAATACGATATTTAATCCAACACACCAAATATAATAAACAATAAAATAAAAAGAGAAAAAGAGTAGAATTGAACCTCAATTATCGATTTTGATATATTGAAGATAGAACCGCATCCAAAATACCTCGATTGAACCTCAATCACAAACTAATTTCTGACCTCGATAGACCCATTTTGAATTTTTAAGCTTTGGATCAATTTTTTCCGGTGGGATTTAACTAAAACAGGAAGAGAATAACTTTTGACGTGATTTCGAATTGGAATGAATTCGGTGGTACTGTTTTCCAACGGGTTTCATTAGAATAGTGGCCAAATCGTAGCTTTTGAGGTTTCTAGTGGCGATTTCGGCGGCTCTCAGGCGAAATTTGCCGGAGAAATGCCTCTTTTCTCAATTCTTGTTCCCTCTCTTTTCCGATTCTCTCTATCTCTCTATTTTTTCTTCAATTCAGGTAATATGTTGACCTAATTTTGTAATTGGGTGGTAATTCAGGCAAAACACTTCGCCGAAAAGAGCTGAACAAGCGGTTTTGCCTGCCTTTTTCTGATCACTGCATCCAACCACTTTCTCTTTCTCAATTTCTGTATGTGTGACAATATGTGAGTGTGTACCAATATTTCGGTCAAGTTTATGTGGTGTATATGGGTGTATGTCGTTGAGGTCAGTGAGGATGAGTTGAATTCAGGTGTGTGTTGTGTGTGCTTGTGAAAAAAAAGAAAAAAATAGAGTGTCTTTGTCGAGAAAACAATGGTTGTGTGTACATATTGGTATTGTGGTCTATTCTTTTAATGGAACCATTCCCCTCTTTTTGTGTGTATTCTGTGTATGTATATAGTGGGGAAAACATGAGTGGAGGTTAGGGTGGGGTAGGGGTAGGTGGGTATGGGGTATATGAGGGTAGAGGATGGATGGTAATGTGTCAAAATTTGATAGGGGGTTGTTAGTTTGTTTAAAATGGGATAATGTGAGAAATTAGGGATAAAATTTATTTAAAGTTGGTTATTATTTTGTCATTTTGTGGAAAAATTATGAAATAGGGTTGGGATGCGTGGTAAGACGGAGTAAGGAGTAAGAATAAATTATTAAGGAACAAAATTACGTGTCTACATCATGCCCCCTTTGGATGTAAACACAAAGTGTTTTCAGACAAAGAAGTAAACAAGAAGACAGAATTTTGTCCTGATTATTATTCAAAAAAAGGAAACAAAAAGAAGGAGGGCAACCGAGTTTTGATTTTAAGCATCTTATCTATCCCAAGTTATGTGGGATTCATGTCGCAGATGGTTCCAGGATTGACAAAGATGGACAATACCAAGTTGGAGAGTCGAGTGAGGTCCTGTCGAGGTTTCGGTCCGCGGCTCTGTCATTACATCAAAAATAAAAATTTCAAGTTAAAAAGATAAATGAAATTACAAAAGTCCTATCTATGTAGCTTCTTTTGGGCTTTTGACTTGAGTTTCTGATGCTTTCAAAATTAACAAAAGATCTGATCTTCTTTGGGTTGAACTTGAGAATAGATTCTTACTTCATACAAAATTTGATGTTGGAGATGAACTCACAAATTGACTATGTTCTTTCGGTGGTACTTCTAAACCTTGATCCTGAATTTGAAAATCTTCACCCTATTCTTCAAGTGGGCTCCTAACTTATAATTTCTTCACCTTGTTGCTTAACATTCAATTTATCACCCTGTTCTCCAGGAGGGCTCCTGACTTGCTATTTTTAATCTTTGGATTTTCAATTTCACCGCTCTGTTCGTTAGGTGGGGCTCCCGACTTGTAATTTCCTCACTTTATTGACTCTCAATTGATTCACCTTGTTGCCTGATTATCAATTTCTTCACTCTGTTCTTCAGGCAGGCTCCTGACTTATCATTTTATCACCCTGTTGTTCAGGCAGGCTCTTGACTTGTCATTTCATCACCCTATTCTTTGGGCGGACTCTGAAATTGTAATTTTATCACCCTATTCTTCAGATGGGCTCCTGACTTTAGATTTACTTATTCTGTTCTCTGGGCGAGCTCTCGACTTTCAATTTCATTACCCTATTCTTCGGGCGGGCTCTCGAGTTGCAATTTCTTCACTTTTTTCTTTGGGTGATCTCCCGACTTGCATTTTCATCATCTTGTTCTTCAGGCAGGCTCCGGGCTTGCTATTTCCTCACTTTATTCTCCGGACAAGCTCCCGGCTTGCAATTTTATTACCCTATTCTTTGGGCGGGCTCTCGACTTGTAATTTCCTCACTCTGTTCTCTTGGAAAACATCCAACTTGCAATTTCATCACCCCTATTCTTTGGGCAGGCTTCCGAGTTGTAATTTCTTCACACTATTCTTCGGATGAGCTCCCGACTTGTAATTTCATCACCCTGTTCTTCAGGTGGGCTCCTGACTTGCAATTTCCTCACTCTGTCCTTTGAGCTAGCTTCTGACTTGCAATTTCATCACCCTATTCTTCAGGCAGTCTTTCGACTTATAATTTCCTCACTCTGTTCTCCGGGCGAGCTCCCAACTGGCAATTTCATCACCCTATTTTTCGGGCGAGCTCTCAAGTTGCAATTTCTTTACTCTATCCTTCTGGCAAGTTCCTGACTTGTAATTTCGTCACCCTATTCTTTATGCAGGCTTCTAACTTGTAAATTCCTCACTTTGTTCTTCGGGCAAGCTCCCGACTTATAATTTTATCACCCTATTCTTCAGGTGGGCTCCTAACTTACAATTTCCTCACTTTGTGCTTCGGGCGAGCTCCCGACTTTCAATTTCATCAGTCTATTCTTCTGGCGGTCTCCCGACTTGCAATTTCCTCACCCTATTCTCCAGGTGGGCTCCTGAAATCAAAATCAAAACTAGAACAAAAATTATCCCAAACAAAGATTATGATAAAGAAAGATTCTATATTTCAGAAAAATAAAGTCTCACTTTCTAGGAGGGTCCTAAAATGAAGTTTCATATAACATGAATTACTTTTAATTTTTTCCCCAGTTTTCATCAAAAGCTTTTACGGGTGTCAAACCCAATCACAACTACTTGCAACAGTGCATAATGCAAAGATGAATCAAGATCCTGATCAACAAATGCCCCTTTTGAGGGTAAAATTAAATGATTGAGACCAACAAGTCCCTCTCTTAAGAATGAAAATGAAAGGTTCTTGCTAAAAGTGCATCTTTTAGAATTAACGGTTCAAATTAGAAAGTGCACCTCCTAGCCGTAAGATATGAATGGCCTAAATTAGAGAATGTGTCTCTTAGGGGTACAAGATGATGAGTTTTACCGTAATTGGAATTACAAAACCTATATAGAAACACTGATCTTGCATTTACAGAAATGAGAAATTGAGCATCTAGACATTTGCGCTTTGCTTTGAAGGTAGCAACTATTCCTGTTTCATTCAAAGGAAACTTTTGAGTTAAAAATAGGGTGGTTGGCTTGCGACTTTGACTTTTGAGGCAATTTCTCTTGCACTCGTCACATTTAAATCTTGCTTCTAATCATTAGCATTTGTCATTACCTCATTGCACTATTGATCCAAACTCAAAATATTAAGAGTGACTCTGAAACAAACACAGTATCTCTGCTTTGCTATGTTTCTCAGATAATTCCTTTTAAACCTTGGTACTTCCACGAATTCCCCAAATATGTCTGTTGATAACAACCTTCTGCATGCCTTGTTCTGACTCACAATCATGTTTCTTTCATGTGCTGGCTTTTGTCTTGCTTTGTTTAATTGAAGAAGCTGGTGGCCAGTTTTAAAATCTTTTCTCACTTATTTTGACATGGACTTGAATCAAAGACAAGAAAAATGACAATGATTTTTTTTATTTGGATAACTGACTCAAGAAAATAAAATAATAATAATAAAGAGAAGAAAGAAAAGACAATGAATGTCCCCATTTGAAATAAATAAACGAAAAATTTATCTAAAAAATGACAGTCAACACTAATGATTATGCCATGCATTTTGGATTAAGCTGCATGATCTTTCCATCCAAACTTTCTACCAATTGTTCTTTAGTTAATAGCCCTACGACTGAGTTGCTTCCTTGAGCCAATTGTATTTGGAGACTATTCAGCTAGTGGTGACTTGAAGGGTTTTTGCCAACAAGCCTCTCTCATGTTATTTCTCTCAGCTCACCATTGTCCTATAGTATCCGTGAGGGCTTTCACCAATGAGACTCGTATTTCTATTTCTCTCAACTCACAGTCATCTTACAATGCCCGTGAGGGTTTTCACCTATAAGACTCTCATTTTTATTTCTCTCCTGATTCCTTATGCTGATGAAGACGAGTAGTTCCCAAAATGTGTCGTCATATCCATTGCATGCTTAGCCTTAACATTAGCAAAGATTGATCTAAAGGTCTTTCTTTGGCTGTAACTTGGGTTTTGGATAAGGTTAGAAAGAAGGGATGACATGAGGCCCAAACAACACTTAAAGTGGGGTAGGACTTACAACTTTTGGAATTGACTCAAACAATGAAGATTAACTCATGCTCCAGTTTCTTTTGGCTAGGTGATCCTACTTATTTATTTGGTTGAACCGAGCCCCGAGTAGGGCAGCCTACGTATCTCACCCCCAATAGAGGAGAATCAGGTCACGCATAGTTCCGACAACTCGTTCTTTTGCATGATTCTAAATTTTTTTCTTTTTTTTTCTTTTGTTGACTCTTTTCTTTTGGGGATTTTTTCTGACTCTATTTTTCTTGATACTCTTCTATTTTCTTTCTTTTTGGACACACTTTTTTCTTTCTTATCTTTTTTTTTTAAAACTTTTCCGACTCTATTGTTTTGCTCGACACCTTTTCTTTTGAGCTTTGATAACTCTATCTTGATTTCAAAAGAGGGGTATGAAAGAAAATAGAACTAAGGCTCAAATGGGGCAAACAAAGGATGACACAATGTTTGGATAGCAGAATGAAATGCCTTCGTTATATCAATCCTTGAAAATGCAAGTACATATCATGCAATATGAAATGAGAATTGAAGATCATGTGTGACACTTTAACAACACTAACTTTAGCTGAGCATGTGTGCCACTACTTCTTCTACAAACTCTACCTTTGTTGTACATTCCTCACATCAAATGACTCATTCTTTCATGGAGCTGATTATCTTCCTGTTTCTCTTGAAATAGGATTTTGCATCCACTGCTTGACCTAATTGAGATATGTCTTTCAATTGATAACCGAGTTATTCTTGTAATTCTCAAAATAATTCCCTTAATTTTTAGAGAAGACTTCAACTTAGTCACCTAATGTCTTAACACGCTACCTATTTCTCAGATGCTTTTTCTAACTTTAGCCCTCTGATTTAAAGCTCATGCTCAAATTGGATTTTAACATCTATCTTAAAATTTTGCCAGCATGTCATATCACTAGAACCAACATAAAATGTACTGTGTGAAGAAAACAAACAAACAACTTAAAATAAGAAAAAGGTCAAAAGGGATACTACAATTTGCTGAAAGGAAAGATAGAAGGGTTTAAACATAAACGACAAAGACATAAAACAAGATAGATTTTGAATTACAACCCTCAAATAATTCAAAAAATGGAAAGAAAAACAAAACAAACTACCAAAACCCCTTCCAAGTAAAGAGAGGAGTGTCTTCCCAATTGCGGAGCTTGACATCTTAGCCACTGGTTTGCATACCAGCATGACTAAACTTTTCTCCACTATCCAATACATTTTCTTCAAAAAATAAGTTCTGGGTCCCTATGCTTAACTCATTGGTTCCCACATATTGTGCATCACCATATGTTGGTGAAGGATTTTATGTGAGATCTTGAGGTGTCAACGTTTTGCACTACAATCACTTTTTCTTGGATCATGTTTTCTATTTCTCTTTTCAAAGTACGACAATCTTCAGTATTGTGACCCTAAACATCAGAATGATATGCACACTGTACATTAGGGTCAAACTTTCTTGAATGTGGGTCAGGCGTATACCCAAGGAGAGGAGTAATCATGCCTCACTATCTCAGTCTCTGGAACAAACTGGCATAAGATTCCTAAATAGGAGTAAAATTATCTTTTTCCTCCCTTCTTTTTGCAAACTCTGGTCTTAGTTGAAACTTGGATTTAGAGGTACCTTGGTAAATATGTGAGGGTCGAGGACGATGTTGAGGGATTGGTGCTTGCCATTGTGGATAAGATGACAGACGATCATGTAATTGTGCATTGTTGAAAGGATATTGAGGACGTGGAATAGAATTCTTGGATTTTTGAATGAGGAGCCTTGTTTTTGGTGAATATGTAGATCTAATATGTAAGCTCGGGATTAAGGCTGATAGTATTTGTAAGTTGGACCTCTCGAGCTCTACTTTGCCCTAGCACGATGATAGGTATGTGTTCCTTCTTCTTTCCTTCAGTTTCCCTTAATTGATTGCAATATCATCCCAAATGTTTCACAGAATTCTCATGTCCATTATGTTCCCCAAATTTCAACATCTCAAAGCTTTGGGGAAGGTTGAAACTTGAAGACATGCCCTAGCCTTTATTGAACCATCTTCTTTACCCGTAAGTCATAGGGAACTTTGAATAGCATTTTCTGCACTCTTCATTTTTTTAACCATCTTCTCTTGCTTTTATGCTAAGTCATATTTCTTGTTAAAAAATTTTGGTGGTTCAGTTAACTTAAAAGTAGGCTCAAGAGTATTGTAATGATTATCAAGAGTATTGAACATGGGTTCACTAGCGGCATGGGAAACCACAACTATTGGGTGGATAGACAATGTGGAAGACTCAGTAGAGGGTTGAGCAGCAAAATCACAGACGGTATGTAGTGTTGTGAATATAGTAGGCTTATACTGAGGAGCTAGAGAAGGAGTAGTGAAAGTATTAAGATACAGCTGATGTGGCATGAATTCCGAGGCATGTTGTGGTGCATCAACAAAAATAGGAAACTGACTTTGCAATTGTGATGGAAAACTCAAGATACTTGTAGGGTCAATAGTGGGGAATAGAGAAGGAGGCAACCCACTGGACCAAGCTCGATACATTTCTATCATTTGATGTCTTAGTCTCAAATTCTCTTCTTTTAAACTCTCAGTTTCCTGTCACCCTCTATATCCTTGTTGGACACAGTTAACCCTTCTTTGGATTTGGTGTAATGTGGAGGACCAGCGACAATGCCACAAACCAACCACCTTAAACTAACTGAACAAGAGATAACAAACATGTTAGAGTTCAACACTTCCTCAAAATCTTTTTCTCTTATTTTTTCTTTACTTTGGAAAAAATCACCAAACCCAAGAAGGGAGTCTACGTATCTCACCCTCAAGAGAGGAGAATTAGGTGTACATAGTTCATGAAGTTTGGCCAAAAAATGGCCAATCAAACTCTTTTTCTTTTTCTTTTTCTTTTTCTTGAAACTTTAAGAAGAAAAGAAAATAACAAATTGTCAAAAGAATTGACGAAAATCTTTTTGAATTTGTCAGTTTTAACATCCCTATACAAAATAAAACCTATGATTACCAAATAAAAATATGAAACACCTACTCCAACTGAAGAGTCAAAATCTTTTTTGAATTTTTTCAGATTCCTATATAAAATGAAACCTATGATTACCAAAGAAAAGTCTTTGTGGGTTTTCAATTTGAAATTCATATGAAAATGAAACTTGAACCTATTAAAGGAAAATCTTTTGTAGTTTTATTTTTAAATATGTATATGACACCTACTCTAAATGAAGAGTAAAGAAAATCTTTTTGATTTTTTTTTAAATAAGATCACCAAATTCTGAAAGGGCTACCTACGTATCTCACCCTCGAGAGAGAAGAATTAGGTATGCGTAGTTTGTTCAGATTGGACAAATAAGGATTAAACAACAAACTAAACCTTGACCTAGGAGACACGACAAAAAACAAATAATGAAAACGCCAATAAAATCGTTTTGAAATTTTTAATTTGACACTTCACATAAAACTGACACTAACAACTATGAAAAGAATTTTTTTTTGGGTATTTTCGTTATATGAAATGTACAAAACATCTAACCTTTTTTTTGCATTTTTCCTTTATAAAAAACTCCAATTAAAAAAATCTTTTTGAAATTTTTGAATTGTGAATGCTTGCTAAAGGACACAACAGAAAAATCTTTTTGGTGTTTTCATTTTTTTTTTAGAAATGAGTGCAAAAGGTAAATAATTTTTTTTGCATTTTTGAATTGTGAAAGACAAAAACCATAAAGATAAAGAATTCCTACAAATTATGAAACTCTTTTTTCTTGACTCATTTTTTTTCTTTTTTCCTTTTTTTCAATCTTTACTTGCCTACACACTTTCTTTAATTCTATCACATGCTTTTTCCCAAATCAATTTGTCAAATGACCCTGCTATCCTCAAAGATGCAACAATTAGCATGTAAGGATGCTTTAGGGGTGAGTCTTCTACAAAGGACCAAGTGGATCCCGCTAGGTCTCAATATGATACAGATAAGCATGACCTAAAAGCTGACCTAGGATGGGGTCCACTAACAAGGTTGTTCGGGGGAGCGTATGGTCGATAGTGGTTACAACAACTTTCCACCTACTCCATACACCCAACGGCTCCTCCTCCTAAAATAAGGGTGAATCAACTAGAGTTTGTGTACAATGTGTACTATGAAACTTATTGCGGAAAAAATAACTCGGATTATGCACATGATATCAAATATAAAGTGGTAACATATAATAAAAATTTGTAAATAAAAAACACGTAAGCACTCCACAATGATAAAATAATAACACAAACAATACCACACACAAAATATTTATACACCTATAGTGTCATACTAAGCCAATTCAACTTCAAAATATAGGCTCGAATTCTGAAAACTACCCAGCAGAGTCGCCAGAGCTGTCACACCCCCTTTTTTAACCAAAAAAAATTAAATTTAAGTTTCAAAGGGTTTTATTATTAACTAAAAAAAAGGAAAATTTATTTTGAAAAGGATTGTCAATATTCAAAACTCAGAGTCGCCACTTGGCATAAATCGAGTGTGTCAAGTCACCTTTGGAAATCCTTTTTCAAAATGGTTTTGACTCTTTATAATTGATCCGCGAATAGAGATTCCGGTTAAGGAATTCTGTTGACCGAGGAAAAAGTGTTATGCACCCCTCGATCCCATGGTTCAACAGCGGTCACTTCGTGGAGTATATATCGGCTAGTAGACACTATAGAAAGTATAAACCAACAAAAACACACAAAAACAATCAATCAAACAAACAAACAAAACAAATCCAAAAATATAGTTACCAGTCTAATTCATTCAGTCCCAAAAATAGAAAAGTGCAGTAATGTAAACCTACTTTATTCTAGACTAATCCTAAACTAAGCTTCAATCCTTTACCCGATGCTTCGGGCCTTCATCACACATGTCCTTCAAGTACAAAATACTTTGGGGCATTTCCCGATGAATAAATACAAATGAACTCACATTTCCCGATGAATAAATACAAATGAACTTGGGGCATTCCCCGTCTAAATGAATACATTTTTCAAATACAAGAAAAACAAAATCATTCAACAAAACATTCTGAACATTCAACAATCCATAATCACCCATTTCTTTAATTTGCCTACCTAAACTTAGTATTTGCATACCCATTTAACAATCTAAAACATGATACTATCAATTTTAATAATATCAGTCAATGAATAAAAAATAATCACTTTATCAATCTTTCAATTCCCGCCCCAAATTCCTTTTTATTCTGAATGAGACGTCATTTCATTACACAATTCGTAACTCAAATAAATCAAACAACCAATCAAACAAGTGGCAATTTCATCATCAACCAAGATCAACCAGCACACAATATTCAATCCAACACACCAAATATAATAAACAATAAAATAAAAAAAGAAAAAGAGTAGAATTGGACCTCAATTATCAATTTTGATATATCGAAGATAGAACCACTTCCAAAATACCTCTATTGAACCTCAATCACGAACTAATTTCTAACCTCAATAGAGCCATTTCGGATTTTAATCTTTGGATCAGTTTTTTCGGTAGGATTTAACTGAAAATAGGAAGAGAATAACTTTTGATGTGATTTTGGATCGAAATGGAGTCGGTGGTACTATTTTTTAATGGGTTCACCAGAATAGTGGCTAAACCGTAGCTTTTGAGGTTTCTAGTGGTGATTCCAATGGCTCTTAGGCAAAATTCACCGGAGAAGTGCCTCTTTTCTCGATTCTTGTTACCTCTCTATCCCGATTCTCTCTATCTCTTCTTTTTTTCTTCTATTCAGGTAATATGTTGACCTTATTTTATGATTGGGTTGTAATTTTGGTGAAACACTTCACCTGAAAGAGCTAAACAAGTGATTCTACCTCCTTTTTTTTGGTCACTTATCCGACCACTCTCTCTCAATTTCTGGGTGTATGTGTCAATATGTGCGTGTGTACTAATATTTTGGTCAGGTGTATGTGGTGTATATGGGTGTGTGTCGGTGAGCTCAGTGAGAATGAGTTGACTTCAGGTGTGTGTTGTGTGTGCCCGTGAAGAAGAAAAAAAATAATAAAGTGTCTCTGTCGAGAAGACAATGATTGTGTGTATATATTATTATTATTGTGGTCTATTCTGTTAATAGAACCAATCCCCCTTTTTGTGTATATTCTGTGTATGTATATAGTAGGGAAAATATGAGTGGAGGTTAGGGTAGGGTAGGGGTAGGTAGGTATGGGGTATATGGGGATAGAGGGTGGGGTGGTGATGTGTTAAAATTTGATAGGAAAGGGTTGTTAGTTTGTTCAAATTGAGATTATGTGGGAAATTAGGAATAAAATTTGTTTAATGTTGGTTATTATTTTGTCATTTTGTGGAAAAAATATGGAATGGGGTTGAGGTGCTGGTTAGACGGAGTAAAGCATAAAAATAAATTTTGAAGGGACAAAATTACTTGTCTATAATGGAAGTATCATAAACTGTATTACTTTTTCATTTCACATCTTGTTATATTCTATGTGAAAAAAATTATTTTATGTCTCTGAAATTTATCTTGGTACTAACCATCTTTGATTTTGTCCTATTCAATTTGGTGAGTTTAAATATATTGATATGTTCCGATGTGTAATGACATGAATTGTGAAATCTTACTTTTTATGTAATCTGACCATTTTGTTCTTCCCTGTAGTTTTTACATATTGACTTTGGGGAAGTGGGATTGTTGGCAGTTTTCGATGTGATCAGGAGTGATTTGGGAGAACTTGTGATTTTAAGAGGCTTTAAGAATTTCATAGTTGACTTCAGTAACCATTGATGTCGAGAGTGCCGGATGAAAATTTGGACGTCTTCATTAGGTTCAGAATGTAGAATTTGTGGTAGTAGCAGGGTTGATTTAGATTCAAAACCTTTAGTTAGTGTTTCAACTCTCTATTTGAAAAACTAGTGAAATATGTCTTAAAGGAGTCCTGGGGGTTAATTTATAGCAAATTTCACTTTTAGTAATTCAACGCTGCCATTGGGTCCAAAACGTCGAAATTAGCCTAGTAACATATATGATTTATCTCTATGTGGTCCCGATCAAATTTTGAGGGTCCATTTGGAGCTTCGTAGGCTTTCCCTAAAATCAGCATTTGTTAATATCTAGTACAGCCTCTTAAGCGACAACAACAGCTTTAGCAGTCCAAGACTGCTTAAGCAAGTGGTAGTCGCTTTGACTGTCTGATATCACTTTAGTGGTAGCCGCTTAAGCAATCATTTAGCTGTTTAAGTGGCAACCACAGTATAGAAATTCCTTTTCGTGATTTTTCACCATTTTTCAATTTTGAGCTTTGAATTTGGATGATTTTTAGGATTTTCTTCCCTATTTGAGTTTGTGTAAGCTCCAAAACCTTAATTATATTACTTTAAGATATTTTTATTCTATTTGAATCTCGTTTTCAACTCGTTTTCAACTCGTTTTCAATGTGTTTTCAACTATAGATTCCTTTAACCTTATGATATGTATTTCTAAAATAAAATTTTAATTTTACCCCTTTTATTTTCGAACTCATTTTTTAAATTCATTTTTGACCATCTTAAATAAGGAAAATATGAATATACTCTATGTAGTTCTCTTTAGCATGTAAGGTACATAGTGCTCTTGACCCCATCTACTTAACTTGAAAAATCCATGTGATAAGCCTTTGTCATTTCTAGTTTGAGCACAATATTAACAGCTCCTCTGATTCTTTTTTTTTTTTTATGAACTACTTCCTCCTCTTTTTATATTTACTAGTTTTGGAAATGTGTGTTGCACATTTATTTCAAAATATAATATAAATATTATATTGCAAATGATATACTTCCTCCGTATCATTTTAGTTGGCCCTTTTTCTAAAAATATTTGTTTTAGTTTGGTTGCCCCTATATGAAATCAAGAGAATTTTATTATGTTCTTCCAATACAATCCTTAACATTAAATGACAAAATAAAGTGTATTTACTCAAATTTATATTTTCAAAGCATAATTAATAAGACTAATTTGGTAAAATAAACCCCTAATTAATATTTTTTTAATAGATGTGCCAAGTGAATAGGGTCAACTAAATTAAAAAGGGATAAAAGCTTTGATAAAAAGGATAAAAGCTTTGATCAATATTTTAAGATGTAGTTTTCAATCAAATTAAAAAGGAAAAATAACAATTTAGTTAATATTTACTGAAGGTAACATGTGTTCCAATTTCATACCAAAAAAACTTGTGAGTTTAAAAACATGATAGTTAGTTTATGGCTTTAGCTTTCGAGGTAATCGCTCTGCACTTGCCACCTCTAATCTTGCTTCCAACTAGTACCATATCACTGTCTTATTGCACCATTGATCCAAACCCAGATTATTAAGGCTGACTCTAAAACTAACACAACATTTCTATTTTGCTATGTTTCTCAGATAAACCCCTTGAATCTTGATATTTTCATGAATCCCAAAATTTCTCTGTTGACAAAACTTTCTGCATGACTTGTGTCAACTTACAACCATGTTTCTTTCATGTGCTGGCCTTTTGCATTGCTTTGTGCAATTGAAGAAATTGGTAGCAAGTTTTAAAATCCTTTCTCACTTGTTTTGATATGAGCTTAACTCAAGACATGAGAAAAATGATTTTTATTCGAATATCATACTCAAAAGGACAAAATAGAAATGTAGAGAAGAAAGAAAATAAAATACTTGTCCCTTTTCAAAAAAAAATAAAAAATAAAAATGACAACCAATTCTAATAATTATGCCATGCATTTTTCGATTAAGTTGCGTGATCTTTCCATTCAAACTTTCTACCGATTGTTGTTGAGTTAATGACCCTGAAATTGAGTTACTTCCTTGGTCCAATCGCATTCAGAGACCTCATTCATCTAGTGACTCCTTGAAGGGTTTTCACCAACAAACCTCTCGTATTTTCTTTCTCTCAGCTCATCATTGCCCTATGGTGTCCATGAGGGTTTCCACCAATGAGACTCTCTTACTTTTATTTCTCTCCACTCAAAATTGTCTTATGGTGTTCATGAGGGTTTTCACCTATAAGACTCTCTCATTTTTATCTCTCTCAACTTACTTATTCCCTTACGGTGCCCGCGAGAGTTTTCACCGATAAAACTCTCATTTTTAATTCTCTCCTGATTTCTTATGCTGAGGAAGACAAGTAGTTACCAAAATGCATCCTCATATGCATTGTATGCTTAGCCTTATCATTCTCAAAGATTGATCTGAAGGTCTTCTGTGGTTGTAATTAGCTTACAGATAGGGTTGGAAAGAAAGGATGACATGAGACCCAAACAACACTTGAAGTGGGGTGGGACTTACAACTTTTGGAATCAACTCAAACAATGAAAATTAACTCATGCCCCTGTTTCTTTTGACTGGGTAATTCTAAATTGTTTATTTGGTTAGACCGAACCTAGAGTAGGGCAGCCTACGTATCTCACCCCCGGAAGAGGAGAATTAGGTAATACGTAGTTCCAACAACTCGTTCTTTTACTTGACTCTGAGTTTTTTCTTTTTCTTTTACTGAATCTTTTATTTTTGGGACCTTTTCTGACTCTATTTTTCTTGACACTCTTCTCTTTCTTTCTTTTTGACACTTTTTTTCTTTCTTTTTCTTTTTTTTTTTTTGAAACTTTTCTAACTCTATTTTTTACTCAACACTTTTTCTTAAACTTTGTTGATTCTATCTTGATTCCAAAAGAGGGATATGAAAGAAAAATAGAACTAAAGCTCAAACGGGGTAAACAAAGGATAACACGATGTTTGTATATCCGAATGAAATGTCTTCGTCATATCAATCTTTAAAAATGCAAGTACGCAACATGCAATGTAAAAGTGTCATTACTTCTGCTCTTGTCTATAGAACTCCACCTTTGTTGGACATTCCTTACATTGAATGACTCATTCTTTTGTGGAGCTGATTTTCTTTCTATCACATGCTTTGGTAGAGCTTATTTTCAAAGAAGGCTTCAAATCGTCACCAAATATCTCAGCACTCTACCTATTTTCTCAGATGTTTTTTTTCTAACTGTAGCCCTCTGATTCAAAGTTCATGCTTAAACTGGATTGTAAGATCTAGCTGAAAATTCTTCCAGAATGTCATATCATTAGAACCAACATAAAATGTACAATGTAAAGAAAACAAACAAACAACACATATTTAAAACACAAAGGGAAAAGGGACACTCCATTTAGTTAAAATGAAAGATAGAAGGTTTTGAACATAAATGACAAAGGGGAAAAACAAGATAGATCCCAAACTACAACCCTGAAATAATTTGGATAATAGAAAAGAAAACAAAACAAACTACCAGACCTCTTTCTAGTAGGGAGAAGAGTGACTTCTCAATTGCGGAGCCTGACATCTTAGCCACTCGTTTGCATATCAGCATGACTAGAGTTTCCACCACTATCATACACATTTTCTTCAACAAATAAATTCTAGATATCCATGCTTAACTCGTTACTTCCCACATATTATGCATTACCATGCGTTGATGAAGGATTTTTGTGTGACCTTTGTAGTGTCAATATTTTGCACTACGATCAATTTTTCTTGAATCATCCTTTCTATTTCTCTTTTCAAACCACTAAAACCTTTAATACTGTGGCCTTGAATATCAAAATAATGTGCATATTGTACATGAGGATCAAAATATCTTGAATATGGGTCAGGAGTACACCCAAGGAGAGGAGTGATTATGCCCAACTCTCTGAATCTCTAGAATAAATTGGCATACAACTCCTTAATTGGTGTAAAATTATCCTTTGACTTCCTCCATTTTGCAAACTCCGACATCAGTTAAAACTTGGACTTAGAAGTTCCTTGGTAAATATATGGGGTCCGAGGACGATGTTGAGGGACCGGTGCACGCCATTGTGGATAAGAACACGGATGGGCATATAATTATGCATTTTTCAAAGGATACTAAGGAAGTGGAATGGAATATCTTGTATTTTGAAAAGAGGAACCTTGTTGTAGGTGTGTATATGGATTTGACATGTAAGATTGGAATTGCGACTGATAATATTGCTGATTTAGACCTCTTTAGCTCTGCTTTTTCCCTAGAATGACAATAGGTACGTTTTTCTTCTTCTTCTTCCCTTCAGCGTTCCTTAACTAATTGCAATATAGTCCTAAATGTTTCACAGCATCCTTATGTCCATTATGCTTATCAAATTTTGATATCTTAAAGCTTGGAGGAAGGTTGACATTTGAAGACATGCCCTACTCTTTATATGAGACATCTTCTTTACCCGCAAGTCTTAAGAAACTTTTCATAGCATTTTCTGCACTCTTCATTTTTTCAACCATTCTCTCTTGCTCTTCTTCCATGTCAGACTTCTTGGTAAGAAATTTTGGTGGTCCAATTAACAAAGATATGGGCTCAGGAGTATAATAAGGATTATCAAGAGTATTGAACATCAACTTACTGGAAGATTGGGAAAGCACAATCTTCAGATGAAAAGCCAAGGTAGAAGCCTCAGTAGAGGGTTGAGCAACAGAAGAAAAGATGATAGGTAGTGCTATCGATATGGTAGATTTATTATGAAGAGCTAAAGAATGACTGATGGAAGCAATTGGATGCTTTTGTCTTGGAGTAAATTCTGAGGCATGTTGTGGCATATAACCAACAACAGAAAACTGACCTTGCAATTTGGTGAAAAACTTAAGGTATTTTGAAGGTCAATAGTGGAAAATTGAGGGGGAGGTAGCTCACTGGTCCAAGCTTGATAAATTTTCATCATTTGTTGCCTCAAAATCCCAATCTCTTGCTTTAAACTCTCATTTTCCTGACTCTTTATCTGATCCATGTTGTCACTCTCTATATCCTTGTTGGACATGACTAACTCTTCCTTAGACTTGGTGTGATGTGGAGGACCAACCAGAATGCCATAAACCAACCACCTTAAACTAACTGAACAAGAGATAACAAATGTGTTAGAGTTCAACACTTTTTCAAAACCTCTTTTTTCCTTTATAAAAAAATCACCGAACCCTAAAAGGGCGCCTATGTATCTCACTCTCAAGATAGGAGAATCAAGTGTGCATAGTCATGAAGTTTGACCAAAAAGTGTCCAGTCAAATTCTTTTTCTTTTTCTTTTTCTTTGTCTTTTTTTTTCTTTGTCTTTTTCTTTTTCTTTTTCTTTTTCTTGAAACTTTAAGAAGAAAAGAAAATAATAAATTATTAAAAGAATTGACGATGTTTAAAGACCATGTCACCTTCAAAGATGCAACATTTAGCACTTAGGGATGTTTTTAAGGTGAGTCACCTATAAAGGACCAAGTGAGTACTACTAGGTCTCAATATGATACAGATAAGAATGGCCTAAAAGATGACCTAGGATGAGGTCCATTAACAAGGCTGTTCGGGGGAGCGTATGACCGATAGTGGCTGTGAGATCTTTCCACTCACTCCATATGTTTGACAGCTCCCTCTTCTAAAATAAGGATAACTCAACTAGAGTTCGTATACACAACGTGTACTCCGGGACTTGTTGTGAAAGGAATGACTCGGGTTATGCAAATGATGGCAGATATAAAGCGAAAACACATAAGAGAAAAACTGTAAACACGTAGCACGTACGTACTCAACAATGATAAAATAATAACACAAACAAGGTGTTTATACACCTATAATGTCACACTAAGCCGATACACCTCAAGATCAAATTCTAAAAAGTTCCTAGCAGAGTCACCAGAGCTGTTACACCCTTTTTTTTTTACCAAAAAGATAATTTTAAGTATGAAAAGTGTTTTATTATTAAGTGACAAAAGAAAATAATTTGTTCTGAAAAGGACATTTAACAATCAAAATTCAGAGTCGTCACTTGGCATAATCAGGTGTGCCAAGTTAACTTTGGAAATCTTTTTTCAAAATAATTTTTTAACTCTTTCAAAACTGGTCCACGAACAAAGATTCCAGTTAAGAAATTCTATTGATCGAGGGAAAGGTGTTAGGCACCTCTCGGTCCTGTAATTCGACCATGGTCTCTTTGTGGAGTATATCGGCTATTATGACACTATGAAGCAAATAGATCAACAAAACACATAAACAAACAACAAACAAACCAAACAAAATTCAAAACAAAATAATGTCCAATCTGAATTATACAATCCCAAAAATAGAAAAATGAAAAAATGTAAACCCTATTCTAAACTAGTCCTAGACTAAGCTCCACCCAATGTTTCAATCCTTGACCACACACCATCTTCAAGTACAACTCCCTCGGGGCATTCCCCAAATAAAATAATACAAATAACCTCAGGGCATTTCCCGACCAAAAAGGGACAATTACTCCAAATACAATAAAACGAAACCATTTAACAAATATTCCAAGCATTCCACAATGCACAAATTCTAAATTTTCCTACCCAACTCGACTTATCATAGCACTATCACAATCAACAACATTAATGAATCAAAGCAACAATCGTTTATTTTTTTTATCAATTTTCAATTATCACCTCCCCAAATAACTAATTTTACCTCTCAAATAAGATACCATTTCATCACATAGTTCGTAATCAAGGGAAAAAACAACAAATCAAACAAGTAGAAATTCATCACCAATCAAGATCAACCTACACATAATATTCAATTTGATGCACCGAATATCATCAATAATGAAATAAAAAGAGGGAAAGAGTAGAATTGGACCTCAATTTGAAGCTTTCAAACTCAATGTTACTCGAATAAAGAGAGTTCGCACCCAAAAACCTTGAGTCGAACCTCAACAATAACCAAACTCAACTTGGTATCAAGAAATACAACCCGGACAAATTTGGAAACCGACGAAAAACCTTAAAATGAAGGACCCATAAACCTGAACAAAAATCAAACACAATAAAAGATCTCAATTCAAACTCCAAATCACTGATTTCCAACTAACCTTGTATGAATCTCACTAGAATCGTGGTTGGGTTCTCATTTTTGTCTCGCTTGAGCCCCGGTGAGATTGATAGTTGTGAAAAATGGAGGACGGATCAAATTTTTAGGCGACAATGGAGTTTCCCAGCAAAATCTTCGCTAGAACAGTCAACCCCATCTTTTCTCTCCTTTATCTCTTTAATCTCTCTCAATTTTGATTACTCCCCGACCTCTCTTCGTCTGTTCGTCACTGTTTTTCTCACTCTTCCATCTCTCTGTTTTGCCTCAATTTCTCAGTTTTCCCTCAATTCTCTTCTCCCCCTCCCACTAGCATGTGTGTGAATATATGTGTGTGTTGTGAATCAATAAGGTGTGAGTATATCGTGAATAGAGTTGTTTGTGTCGTGTATTCCAGTGAGCTTTTTTTCTTTTTTCTTGTTTATTTTTTTTGGTTGTGTGAGTGTGTATGTATATTGCGCGTGAGATCAATGTATATTAGTGGTGAAAAATAGAAGAATCTGGTGTGTGTATATTGTGTAAAAAAAGAAAAGAAAACCTAATAAGGGATAGGGGTATAGGGGCACGTGGGTATGGGTAGGGTGGGTGTATAGGGGTATAGGGGGTTAGGTAGGGTTGTGATGTGGTTAAATTTGATTGGGTGGGGTGTTATATTTTTTAAGAATTAGTTATTTTGTCATTTTGTGGAAAATTATTAAAATGAGGTGGGGTGTATGGTAAGGTGAGGTAAATGGATAAATTCGGCTTCTGGAAGGGACAAAATTAGGTGTCTACACTTTGTATCTAGTGTGTATATAAATGCTTTGATGAAGTGTGCTTCGTTCTATATCCCTTTATGAATCCTCTCTTAAGTTGTGTTATACATGCTGCATTATCTTCGTATAGAATTGTGGGTACGTTGTCACATTTCAAACCACATTTTCTCGTATGAGATGTATCGTGGATTTTAACCATACACATTCTTTTCTTGCTTCATGAATAACTATTATCACAGCATGGTTCGATGAAGTGGGTAGATAGACTGCTTTGTATATCTCTAAGATATAGCAGTATCCCCACATGTGAACACATTGCATGTTTGAGATCAAGATTTACGCATATTAAATAAATACCAAACATTAGAATAATAAAATAAATGGGAATAGAATCTTTGGAATGAAATAAGATCTTGTTGATACCATTTCAATGTCTCTTTATAGGAGCAGAATTATACCTTGCTAACAAATTAACTGAAAAAGGTTATATCAGACCTTGTAGTATTTGCAAGATATATGAGTGCATCAACTGCACTAAGATATGGTACTTCATAACCAATTCAAATTGATATATTTCTCATTTCAGCAAATAATCTATTGCTTTTGAAAACTCTTCAACAGTTTGAACAATTATGTAATATAAGGATTATAAATAAGTTTCTCAGAAACTTTTATATGTTTCAAACATTTTGAATCCTTAAAAAAAATCATATAAATTTTGTCAAGGGCCAACATTCAACATTACATAAGTGACATCTTCAAGTATCTGGACTGCAAATCAAATAAGTTTTATTCTTACCAAGATACATCCTTTAACGTTACTTGATAAATGTTTCTATGTCTGCATGCATAAAAATAAACATAGAATTCAGATCCTCGTAATCTTTCACAATATTGCTCTAATATTGTATCAAAGATATTGATGATATTTTATTTCGTATCGATTCACAGTGTGACATAACATTTTGAGATCTCATCACTTCATTATTTTTAGGTACCTAAACCTCTCATAAGGTTTCATGAAGTGTTATGTCATAGACTCTTCAAGAGCATATTCCCTTCTTATTATGATTATTTGCTCCATTTTTTTTTCAAGAATTATTGCATTTAGAACCGATTGATCTACCATGTTTCACCCATGCATAGACTTTGTCCTTTAGGGATACAAAATAGGAGTACTTGGAGCTTAAATATGAGAGGCTTTCAGCATTTGACTTGAATTATCTTTTGAATGAGAATCTGATGATAATTCCTAACATATTTCATAGCATCTTATAATCTCTCCCTTATGTTAGGAAAACTAACATACATCTTCTATCTTCTTTGAGGAATCCATCTTTGTGCATTATGGTATATTCATTAATCGTATATCGCACATCAAAACTATTAGATGGACAATGTGTGATTTCTGACTCAGAACCAACTTCAAAGGAGAATTAATCATAATTTATTGATTTGATGCATACAAGTACTTTTGTTTATAATAGTTCAAACCAACACATAAAGCTTTTGTTCTTATTATAAATGGTTTATCTATTTATCAAAGATATTTTTTGCCAAATCAATATTATCAAGATGAATTATTTTGATTACCCAATCTGAAAATCATGCTCTTAACACAGTTTTATTGAGCAAGCAACTTTATGAATGGCAAGCTGTAGGTTGACAATAAATGTACATGTGATCATCTTATTTTGATGAATCTTTATCGATCACATGATGGGTGAACGAACCCTTATTCACCTTTTATACTTTTCATATTTTAGGGGATCCAATCCCAACATTAGTTGGTCCAACCAACTTATCATGAGGACAAGCAACATTAAAAGTTAATGAAGAATTTTCTAATTCTTTCATGTATGTTCAATACTCGCTATGCATATCTTTGGGATATCGCAATCGTTCATGTTAATTTATGAACGTTTATTCTAGCAAACTCCAAGTTTACCATGACATGTATCTTTTACTTTAGTAAATTTCAAATTTACTATTACATGAATATATTTCAGATTTACTACTTTAGAAGTAGATTTTAAAATAACTCTTGTCAATTATTCAGCCTCTTTCGGAGGTGAGTTCTGATACCATCACAATCAAGTGTATGTTTGTATTGATAAGCTTTACTAAATATTATCACATTCACCCTAGGGAATGGATCTATGCTTATAACAATCAAAATTTTTATTAATCAGGAATGAAATATAATTGTGCCTTAAGCCTATCAAATTTTGATAGCTTATAACTTTTCCATGATATTGCTACTTCAAGATCAAATAGAGGCATACATATAATGTAGATAATTTTTCTCTAATATATCTTATAGTCATAATAAGCGTGTGGAAATATTATCACTTTTGATGATTATTATCATATTGTCCCTTCGCACTTGTATTCATACATTCAATCACTTGTTTTCTTTCTGATTATGTACTGCTACAACATTCACTTAGGAGAATGGAGCATATTCAATGGGACATGTCTCATGACTTTTCATCAAACACATTATTTTGCCTTATCCATCATAATATTATTAATATAATGCATTGAGATTCAAACTCAATGTCTTATCCATGCAAAGACGTCTTAGGCTATAAATCGATGGGACTTGAGCCCAGTATCTTATCATCATGGTGCATTGAAACTTTTAACTCAATGTCTTATCCTTTTAATAAGATGAGACTTAATTTCAACATCATAACTTTTAACAATACTATTCTTCATGAAAAAATTTAAAGCATAAATGGTTCCGAATCAATTGTTTTTCCTTAATCCAACAATAATTATGTCATTAGTAGCAAAGATAAATAACATAAGAAATTACTAACCTTAAAATTACCTTTAGATTTATAATCTCACCTTGTTTGGCAGAGTCTCATGCTGATAATGTGTTATGAAATATGAAGTAAGAACGACAAGAATAGAGAGAGAAAGTGATTATTATTTCTCTTGAGAGGCTTCTTGATGGGGTAAATTACAATGACAAAAAACCTTTTTATATATAGGGAAAAACTAACCTTAAGGTTTTGAACTTTTTCATAAATAGACATTCATTATATATGGTAAAGTAGACATTCACTATATATGGTAATATATTTATAACACTAATAATAAATCTAAGTGTTACTTCCTCAGAGTAGCCGAATTGTCAAAGTTTAAGAAATTAAAGTGTTTTTCAAAATGTCATGGTACTCTAAAGAGAAAAAATAAACTAAGTTAATTAGAAGCTTGTCATCAAAACAATTTACAATGAAAAATAGGGTAACTTACATAAATCTCAAATTTTTTATGGGTTCTAACACTTTTTTTTATAACTTTGTTTAAATACATGATATCCCGAATTTTGATATTTGTGATACATATCTTTAGTCTTGATACATATGCATTGTGATACATTTGAAATTGAGTGTTTAGTTAAATAAGGAAGTAACTAATTTTCAATTATTACAGTGAGTAAAATTAGGCGCAAATCATTGTATAAATACATCTGGTACCAGATGTATCATAATGATATAACCGGTTCCAGATGTATCATAATGATACATTTGATAAAATTACTCAATACCCATTAAAAATTCAATCTCACACAAAAATAAATAATTTTTATATGTCAAACATATGTTAAATGTATCAAATATTTATAAATAAATCAAAAATATGAATCACTATCACAAAGTATCTGTCATATGTATCACCATATTCCAACAACAATTTTATCATATTGGCAATGTTTATATTCTTGATAACTAATTAACAACACTAATAAATATTTTTATACTATTATATCAGAGTTACACATCTTGTTTCTCACGGAATAAAATGCATCAATGGTGCACGTATAAAAGGTATCGCGGAATTAAATAAAATACGATATGTATCAATTGAAAAATATTCAAACTGAATGAGGGTGGTGAAACCATTAAATAACCAAAAACATATACATCATCCTTAAAATTAAGAAAAGGATAGACAAGTTCTTGATATATATATATATATATGTATTAAATACATTTATTTGATACATATGTATATGTCTTGATACTTATGATTGATACATATAATCCACCCCCTTCGTCGTTCTTCTGCACCATCACCGCCACCTTGGCTACCCCTCTCCTCCGTCGTTCATCCTCATCACCACAACCACTACTTTGATCGTTCTCGTAGAAAATCTAACAACTGATTGTTCAATTTCTCCTCTTTCCTTAATGGGTATTGACTTAAAAGTTGAAAAAAACTTAAAATTGATAATAGAAAAGTTGATAAAAAGATTTAAAAAAAGACAATAAAACTCGTGAATATGTTGCAGTAATGGAGATGAAAGCTGTCTCTATTGATGATTATTTTGGGAGAGATTTTAAGGGATGAAATTTTTGAAAAAAAATGGATTGCATGCGTTAATTGTGGAGTAAAAGTAGAATAAGTTTTTTGTTCATATATATCAAAAGTAAAATATTAAATTTAGAATTTTAAGTAATTGTTTAAAAGGTAAGAAAATTTGAGTGATAACATCTCTTAGGTTCGTGGTTTTGTATATTTTTTAGGGGGAAAGGACAGAAACGACACTTCAAATTAAACTATTTCCTTGAAATGGCCATGGAATTTAAATTCCACTTTCTAGCCATTTTAATTTACTAACTGGTTCTATACCGTTTTTACACAACTTTTATACAGGTTTTATACAAATCTTATACATAAATATTCTATACGGAAATTATACAGTTTTGATACATAATTTATATACTAACTGTACTTTTTTTACACGTTTTATACAACAATAATATAATTTGTATACACTTTCTATAAATTGTACATATACATATTTGATAGAACTATACAATTTCTATACATATGTCTTATATAGATTCATATTCTATTTAATAATTATATCATTTTTATGTAATTTAATTATTATTTCTAAAGAATAAAAAAAAGCAGAATATTTGATCAATTTAAAAATTTACAGTAAAAAAAAGATTGAAATATTTCTAAAAGGGCCGAATTGCCCGAGTTGAATATTGTATCAGTATTGTATATAGATTGTATCAATATCGTATATGAACTGTATATGGACTACGTGGATCAAAATGACCCAAATTGGAAAAGATTTGGAAATGCCCATAAAATGGCATTTGTTTAGCCAACTACACATTATTTGTCCAAATACCAAACTTAGGCTAATATTGGACTATTATTTTTTAAAAAGGCCATAGAGTGTCTTTTTTCATTTTTTTTTTTCTAAAAAAATAAGTGTAAACAACATAAATCCCCTAGAGAATGAAAATAATTGCACAAAATCCATTTGTTGTTTTCTCTCTCTCTTTTTTTGCAAACATACTCATACATTCGGTCACATATTATACATTGGTCGAATGTATAATGTAACAGTTAATCCTATATTTAAGGTAAGAAATCTTTAATTATTTTACAGTTCCTTAATTAAAGGCAATAATTAGCCAACATTAAGTCATTTATTGATAGAACATGTAACTGATATTTGAATTTTAAAAATTTTGTTATAAATAAATTTTTTTTCCTGTGATTCACGATCTGAAAAGCCAAAAAACAATCACTTTCTTCTACACCCGTTCTTCAAAACTACTAAAAATCTTATTCACCCGTTCTTCAAAACTACTAAAAATCTTATTCTACATACGTTCTTCAATGCTAGTAAAATCAATATGAATATCCCCGTATTGTTACGTTTGAAATTTGGGGGTCAGAAATTAATGATACGTCATACAAAAGTGACGCAATAGTAATTTCGGTAAATGCGGACGAGTCGATCACAACTACAAGACTTGCGGTTTCTTTCCAAAGGAATCATGAAGAATATAATCTGGTTTTCTATGTGCGGATGCTTTGAATGGTTTTGGTTGTATAAACATTTTTTATTAATTTTTTTTTTGAATACTGGAGCAAGTAATATATATATATATTATTGATTACAGATGTTAATTTCTTTAATCAATGATTTATATTAATATAAAAAATTCATATTTTTTTCCTATATCATAGGTCGTAACCATATAACTTAAAGTTAGAACATGATTATAAATGCGCATTAACTATGTAACTTACCCTCTACAGGAGTAAGTAATTGTTGAAACACACGGTATATTAAAATGTTGTACATTAATAGTTAATGTGTAATAAATGTATGATATAACATTATACGTTTTTAACATGTATGAGGTTAGAAATATAATAACGAAATTTAACTGAATTCAATTTTAAACAAAAAATTATATACAGTATCATTCCAGTAAATTTACGAATGTATAATATGTTTTTATACAATCAAATCAATGTATTATAAATGTGTGTCTTTCCAGTAAATGTTTAAATGTATGATAAGTTGTTATACATTCAAAGCAATGTATAGTGAAACTGTGCCATTCCAGTAAACTTACGAATGAATAATTTTTGATTATACATTAATATCAATGTATGATATAGCATCATACATTATAAATGTGCATAATATTAACAATTTCTGTAATTTTTCTTACAAGTAATAAATGTTTTACAACATTTATGCTATTATGTAATACATACATTTAAAACATATTAATCTTTAGTTCAATGTAAGATCCACTTATAAGCAAAGGTACATAACAGTAAACATATTATGCGTACAAAAAATAATATCAGATTAATTAGTAATATGTTATTTTAATCATTAACAAATAAGTGAAAGGGAAATTCAATAAGTGAAAGGGAAAACCCTAGTAAATATTTTCTTTGGTTTTGGCCTTTAGTTTCGTCCCCCATAGTTGGTCAAAAAGACAGCATAATAAGCACCCACAATGCCTAACACCAACAAGTTCATAATTGACCCAGTCCTTTAAAGGCCGTACGAAATCTGAATACATTTCAAGCCATTACTGTTCAAGATCTATACATAATAAATTCCTTCAATAAAATTTCAAATTAAAAAAAAAAAAGAATTACACAAAATAATAATCAAAGGATTTTTTCAATTTGATTTTGTTTAGTTATTGAGAGTGTTTATTTGATTAATTCGGGTTTGATTTTTTTTTTTTGAAAAAAAAAATAATTTTGAGTTTATGGATTCCGAGTAGAGAAAGTGGAATCTGTGGTTAAAGAGAAGTGAAATGGTGAGAAAGAAGGGAAGGTAAAATTGGAATTATAGCTGCTACTCATAGCATATTAAATAAATGGAGAGAAAAGGTAGCAAGATTTTAGGAGAAAAATATGAAGCATAATTTGGAGCAAAATATGGTTGTTTGGAATGTATAAGAAGAAAGAGAGAGAAAGTAAAAAAGGAAGGAATTTAAGTAATTAAATTGAGATTTTTGTAATTTCTTTTTCTACATGGGATATAATGTAATAAGGTAAAGTTAGCATGTGTATATATGTAATTTTCCCAAAATAATGAGAATAAAGGAAAAGGAATTGGGTTTAGGCCTTTTAAAGCCCAAACCCCTATTTTGTCCGAATAGGTTTCAATGATATTGAAACTTCGACCATTTCTGCTCCTTGTACTGTCCTAATTTCATTGGAGCAAATTACATAAATATAATATTTAAGAGTTGATATTACAAAATCTAACAATAATTTTTAGTTTACAAAACATAACAGTAGAGATTTACCAAAATTCAACAAAAAAGATAAAAAAAAATGAATTAAAAAAAAAAACACGATAATTTGTTCACCCTTAATCACAATAGTAATGTACTTCTGTTAGTCCACTTCCCATAAATTTCTCCTGTTAGTTGAACATACATAATGCTCTCACAAAATTTTATATTGCATGGTATAAAAACGATGGAGAAAATGGTGTTTGAAAAAGTTATTTTATTATCTCTTGAAAATATGGTATGAAAATAATGTAGAAAATAGTGTTCGTGGTTTGAAAAATTTATTCCACTAGCTCATAGAAATATGATATGAAAATGGTATGGCATATATATAAACATGGCCTGTAACTTGACATCAAATCACATCTATGACCTCCAACTTTATGTGTGCACAAGTAGATACTTAAATTTGTATAAAGTTGAACAAGTAGAGGCACACGTCCTATGTGGCATAATACACGTAGAACGCCTTGTAGGACAAAAATTGGCCACGTAAGACGCTACATAAGACATATGTGTCTATTTGTTCAACTTTATACAAGTTTAAGTGTGCTTGTGCACACCCAAAGTTGGAGACCATAGATGTAATTTGATGTCAAGTTAAAAGGGTATGTTTATGTATTATTTCCTGGATACATGGTATGAAATTGGTGTAGAAAATGGTGTTCATCGTTTGAAAAGGTTATTCTACTACCTCCTAGAAATATGGTATGAAAATGGTGTTCGCTGTTCAAAAAAGTTATTCTCCTGCCTCCTGAAGACATGGTATGAAAATGATGTCCGAAAAGGTTATCCCGCTACCTCCTGAAAATAGTGTCGGAAAAGGTTATTCTGCTACCTCTTAAAAACATGATATGAATCTGTGTAGAAAATGGTGTCCGAAAGGTTATTAGCTACCTCCTAGAAACATGGTATGAAATTAGGGTAGAAAATGATGTCTGAAGAACAATCACTAAAATAAATAGAGATAATACATAAATATGACCCTAAACTTACACCAAATTATAACTTTGATGGTAAACTTTAACAGGGCACAAATATGACCTTTAACTATTCAAAACTGCACAAATATGACCTCTGATCCTACGTGGCAAAACGCATGTTCAACACGCAAAATTGGGCGCGTCCAGCTTAAAATCTAAGGGCATAATACATAAATATGACCCTAAACTTGACACCAAATTATAACTTTGACAGTGCACAAATATGACCTTTAACTATCCAAAACTGCACAAATATGATCTTTAAATGACTTTTCACTATTATTTTTTTATTATTTTCGGCTCAAAGATTAAAATAACAGCTAATTTCTTTTGTCATTGCAGAAAAAGAGCAATATTGAAGATTTATTAATTAGATGGGTCAAACTCATACGAAAAAATCGCGCGGGTATATATATATATTATAAAGCAGAGGGTCAATTTAAGTTATATAATATATCTAAATATAATTTATTTAAATATTAAATTAAAGATGAAACTATACTAATAATAAAAAATATTATAATTTTAATAAAATGTTATTAAATTAATGTCATTAAGGATAGTAGTAGTATTATATTAAATTAACGTTACTAAAATGTTATTAAATTAACGTTATTAAAATGTTATTAAATTAACGCAGGGGCGGACTTATGTGGTTGCTATGGGGTTTACCCGAACCCCCTTAATAAAAAAAATACATTGTATATATAAAGTAGAAAATCTATATTTGTACATATATTAATGTTGAACCACATGAAACAAGACACTTAAATAGCCTAGTGGTGTTATTTGCTCTTCTTGGGCGCTACCTTCAGCCTGCTGCGCAAGCTCGATCCCTAAATAAATAAATAAAATAATAATAATAATAATAATAATAATAATAATAATAATAATAATAATAAAAACGATGCCGTTTTAACACAAAAAAAAAAAAAAACTTTGACCGTGCACAAATATGACCTCCCTCCAAGTCCGCCCTTTTAACAACGTGGCACCGTGTGATTGGATTACCATTCTACATAGGCGCGAGTGAAACTCACGCATGGAGGTTGCAAAATCGGAGGTCATATTTGTTCAGGTTTTGAATAGTTAAAGATCCTATTTGTGCACTATCAAAGTTTAAGATCAAAATTATAATTTGATATCAAATTTAGGATTATGTATTATCTCAAATAAATATAATTTAACTTCAAAATTGATATAAATTATTATGGTATGTACTTAATTTTTTTTTTTTTTTTTTTGCCCCATTAATACATTTCATTAGACTGGTTACCGCTTGCCAGAGCATACAAATGATGAATTTTTCGTTGCGTGAAATTTATCTGTAACTTTAGCCCCCACTGATAGGAAGAGAATGTGCTTAAGAGGGAGGCGAATAGGATAATTTTGTCCCGGATAATGTCACAGAATTGGTATTTATTAGCCTCAAATTCAAATATTGGAACTTTAGACCTTTGATTAGAAAAAAGAAAAAGAACAATAACTTCGAATTACTACTCCCTTAAAATCAGTCGATAGATTTTCAAAATAAAAATTACATTTTATAAAAAAAAAAACAATATCTATGTTTTTATAATATTAACTATTAAATTATATATTCACGTGATTTGACCTTTTGAGGCCCAACACCTGCTGTACTTCTAATTTGTGGGCTTTGGCCCAAAACAGTTGAAAGAAAATTGAGATTATGAGTCTTAAACAACTGTTGGTGGCTTTTCTTCCTTCGTAGGCTTCAACCCATTTTTTAAAGGAAAAATTACACAAATTTCATATTTAAGACATCATATTATTTAATATTTGTTAATATTTTAAAAATTACATAAAATCTCTATTTGCATATTTACTGGTGATACATATGCTATAACTTGCACACACTATTTTATCTCCTCTTTTCACGCCATCTCTCTCATCCTTTTGCGCATCATCCTTTTTTTTTTCCCCACAAATTACTCCCCTAAAATCTCTCTCATTTTAGTAGATTTTGAGTCAACTTCATTCTCCAATACTTCAACTGATTTCAACCGTAATCGTTCATTCTTTAGTTTCAAAAATTGACAACTTCTTCAAAGAGGTTAGATTTTGGTTTACGCTTTAAAATCCTTTTGTGTTAATTTGTTTCATCTTCAATGGCTAATGAAGATGCACCCTCATTCAGCTTGGGGATTTCACAAATTGAAAGACAAAAAGTTGTTCATGATAGTAATCAAATCCTGGATTTTACTCCGGACAATTTTGATTACATCAAATTAGGTTTTAGTGAAAATCGATCAAAGCAGCGGAACGACCCTAAAAAATTGAAGATTTTAAGAGAAGCTTTTGCTGCTAAAAATTAAGTTTCTGACAAGCAAATAAAAGATCAGGATGAAATTGAACAAATCCCCGTCTGAGCAGGTATTATTTTTGCAACTAATTCATAAATGGTGATTCATATAACTGGTTCTTTTAACTGGTGATTCATATGGGTGATTCATATAATTGCAGATTAACAGACTAACTGGTTACTTGGTGATTCATAGGGGTGATTCATATAGGTGAAACACTAAAATGATATTTTAATTGGTGATACATATATTGTGCTGCTCATTCATAGATAGTGATTCATATAACTGATTCTTTTAACTAGTGATTCATATGAGTGATTCATATAACTGCATATTAACTGATTATTTGGTGATTTATATTTTTTTGGTGATTCATATGTGTCAAACACTAAAATGATATTTTAATTGGTGATACATATATGGTGCTGGTGATTCATAAATGGTGATTCATATAATTGGTTATTTTAACAGGTAATTCATATAGGTGATTCATTTAATTGCAGATTAACAGATTAACTTATTAATCAGTGATTCACATTTTTTTGGTGATTCATATAGGTGTTACATTAAAATGATATTTTAATTAGTGATACATAAATTGTGGTATGGTGATTCATATGCTTGTTACTTTTATTCTCTGTGGATAATTTTTTTTTGTTTATATATATGTGATAGCACTTTATGTACTCATTTTTGCTGTTGTTGTAATTTATAAATATGTGATTCATTTGACTTATGAATCATCTTCTAATTTGTGTTGTTGATAGAATGTTAGTTTGCTTATGAAAAAATGGTCTTCCCACAATGTAAGAATTGGTAGTGCACATAACATCAATGAAGTAGATAGGCTTAGCGAAGTTCTGAATGATGAAGGAATTAGAATGTTCAGAAGCACTTGTTTTCATGATGTATTTTTTGTATAAAATGTCACAATATTTTATCTTAGAAGCAGATCTAATATTAGTACTTTTGTGGGCAGTTTAACTTACAAAATCTATCACTAATTTTCAGTTTTATCTATTGATATGTAGCATCATTATTTTGTTAACAATCACAAGTGATCTAATATGTATCACCAAATACCATATGAATCACCATTTATACTATTAACCAATATTTATATGAATCACCAAATACAACTTAATATGTTAAGTTGTATTCTGTTATCACCATTTATATTCTGTTATCATATGAATCTTCAGTTTCATAAATAACCAGTTAAATGAATCATAAATTATGTGAATCACCATTTTTCAAATGGTTAAAATGAATCACTAGTTAAAAATGATAAAAACTGAATAAATTGTAACCAATATGTTGAAAATGGATCACCAATTAACATGTTAATTTTAATTACTAATATGAATCAAATAATTTTACACGAATGGTTTATATGTGTCACGACCCGAACTGGGGCCCTAGCCGTGACGAGCATTTCCGAACTCGAAGGCCTGTAACACCCTTTGTCTATCTGGTAATCATGCACATTATTTATATGATCAAAGTAATATGGGCTAGACACAATAATAAGGAAACATGGTCAACAATTTAAAACAGTTAAAGGCCTGAAAACATGACCAAGAATATTTAATAAACATCTGCAATAGTCTGCAAAATCTCTACTGACATACTATTTGAATAACTGGGACAAGGCCCCCATCAAACCAAAACATGACTAAAGATAAATATCTGAAAGTAAACAGGCCTTCTGGAATATAGAAGGCTCACCCCTGCACAATCTGCTCTACGATCTGAAATATCTACTATTTATCTGGACCCCTAGACTATGTCTCAAAACCTGAAAGGAGGGGGGGTCAGCACAATTATACTGGGACGCGAAGCAATTCAAAATAGAGTAATTGAATGAATATATATATATATATATATATATACATAATACGTGAGAGAAAATGTTCATCAAACATTATGCATAAAACTGTTTCTGAAAAACACATGGGTACCTTTTGAAAATATGTAACCTGTCTGTAAATCTCAAACTCTGATCTGTGTATTACTTCTAAGTTAGGTGGTATCCCCTACAAGTCTGATATTTCACGGGCAATATGGAATTCGCCATTGACTCGGCGAGGAAGCCTCTAACCCAAGTATGCCGCAAGGGTTGGAGTTCCTGAATCTGATATGCCATACGACACTTAAGTCAGCGTATAATAATATACCCGGATCAGCAAACCACGGTTTTAGACAATGAATTTCTTGAACTCAAGCCCTCTTCAGGGAACCACCTAGCATCTCTATATGCTCATTTTTAACCTTTTCTGTACATGCAACATTCTTAATGTCTAAAATCATGATAATCTGAAATGTCTATTAGTCTGAGTTTGATATGGCATTAGTCTGAATTGGTATTTTCATACTAAGACTTGCAAGTCATGATTTTTGAGCCATAATACATTAAGCCAAATCTTTCATTTAAAGCATAATTTAGACCACCAAAAGCATGCAACTGATATAGAAGATTTCGTATTTCGAAACTCAAATCAAAATCATGCAAAAACTTCATCTACATATGGTGGTCTAGTGCCTTTAGAAAATCCATGCACTCTTTCATTACATGCATTATGAACATTAAGCATTCATGCTAGATTCCCTCTTTAGTGATTTAAAATCACCTTTAAATCATAACAAGAGTTCAATCATTTCATATAGTGCTTTTCAAGGATGTATTGGCAAATAATTCATATGCTATGAGAAATCTAAAAAATTCATAATAAGAGGGAATTCGCCGAAAATCTTGTTCTCAACAAGAATTCATTCTTAAATACATGGTTTCATACATTCATATTCTCAAATCACTTTAGGAAAGATCAAAAGACCAAAACAATGATGTTAAAACATTTAATACATGAATATATACATAGATTCAAAAATCCCATTCTAAAACATAATTTTTCTATGCCGATGAAAATTTAGGAAAACCCCGCGTACCTCTATTTCGGAAAATAATGGGTGCTTCTTGAAGCCTGTGGATTGGGGATTCCGAATCTCTAATCAATTTTGAAAACCCATGGTTAAATCTTGATTTATTTGGGGTTTTAGTTTGAAACCCTTGGGAGTGATCTTGAGAATTTTTAGATGAATATGGATGTATTTTGGAGAATTGGGGACTGAATTTCGAGTTTATTACTGAATAAGGGTGGGAAAAGGACCATTTCCCCCCCAAAACAGAGTGTTTAAGTCACTTGAAATCATTACATAGGCGCTGCATATGTTATTGCCTATATTTACATAGGCGCCGCATATGCTATCGTATATGCTTTCTAGTGGCCATGTGCGATTGGTTAGGCGACACATTCTACTTTGAAAGGCCATAACTTCTTGCTCGGGTGCCGGATTTTAGCAAAATTAGTATCGTTGGAAATTAACTCGAAGACCTATCATTTGAAACATAGTAGGCTCTCTAATTCGACATATACATAGAGTGATGGTTGATGGAAGCTGACACAAATTACAACATCCACTAAAACTTAATCGATCGAAATAGTTTCAACTCGCCCTTGAGTTGAAGGACCTCTATGGTCTAAATTCATGTTCAAATGGATTCACATACTACATTATTGATAACACGCCAAATTGGCATAGGATTTAAGGCTCTGGGATTATCAACGCTTCAGAGTCATGATTTTTATTCTAGCCCGAAATGGAAGGTGTTACATTATCCTCCCCTTGGGATCATTCGTCCCCGAATGATGGATAGAATGTCGAAGTCTTAAGGGTATGGGATAACGCGGACATGATATTTTCCCTAAGAAAGAATACACTGATCGGAAACATGACTATAAGATTAGAACTACTGATGTTTTAAATGCTTATGCTGGACACGCATATCCGAGGCATGGAATACACAACTGAAGCTACTCATAGGCTGAATTCTCATAATGAATCATGCATATCTGATGCATGGATCTGTGATCGGGTTGTTCTCATGAATGCAGGACTGAATACACTGATAAGCTGAATTTTTCTATTGAACATGCATTTCTAATGCATGCATATCTGACTGAACTAACATATGAACGTATGGCTAAATACGCAATAATAACTGCTGTAAAGCTTGTACTAAGAATCTATGCATGCAACTGAATGGGGTATCTCCCCCTTGGTACCCTATGTCCCTCTATGAATGCTCAATTCACTAAGATACTCCGAAAACTAAGGCGATGCACAAAGCACCTACGAATTGAATCATAACTGAACATCTGGAATCTGAATTTAATGCATGATACATGAACTGGGCTATACTCGTAACTACTGGTATACTCAATCTTGGAATAGTAGCATGTCTGAGATTTTGAGTAGCATGAATAAGTGCAAAGACGAGAAAGTAAGTCATGCGAATCTAATTGCTAAACTGACTTATTGGCTATATATACTGAATTATACTACACCCTCATACTTAACTGGAGTATCTCTTCATCACAATTCTCTAAAGAAATTCTAGCAGTAATAGGGAGCCATGAATCTTGGGTATGGATTACACAAGACATCCAAATGAGGAATCACCACATTGACACTACTCTGCAGTCTGGAACATAGGCATATAACTCTTGAATTAGGATAGAATTACCAGGCCTTTGGCATTACAACTTCTTACTTTCAAGCTTAGCACACTTCTCGAATATCACTTAACTATACTATTCTCCTTAAATATCATATTCATTCAACTCGGCTTAAAATTCTCATATGAGCATTGACAAATCTTTCTACTAATGTCGGAAATAACTTAATCCCTTCGTCGTGATCAAGCCTAACTCTAAGTCACAAAAATACAACATGCCAGACCACGCTATTATTCTAAACCATATGATGCAATCTTCTATATCTCCTTTAAAGATCACATCCTAAGTAAAACATGCCTTACCACTTCAATGACTACTCTGAACTCTTACTATGAAGTCGTTAGCACATATAACGTTCCTTTACAACAATCTCAACATGTCATTCAAGCCTATCTTTATAACCACATATGAACTTCAAAGCAAACACTTATAAAGGCATACTTCACATATTCTCTAAACCACTATTAATATCACTCCCACGAGCTACCCCAAGAACATATACAAACAAAATTCTACTAACCATCACATGAATAAAAAACTTGGCCCCAAATCTTACTTTATACTTATGGCCTTATCTAAACAAGCGTACTATGATCTTTCATCAACAAGGAATAATTACTTACCACCACTATCATCGCATAAGGAGGAGTCACAAAAAAGTTAGAACATAAGACCTGGAGGCATGAAAAGATATTATATGAAACTTGACACTCAACTGAGGCCTGAGGAATAGCAAATCAACATCCGGGATTTATCAAAGAAAATCTGAATTGGGGCATACATGACTATAAGATGAGTCTCGTCAATCATAAAGAGTATAGCATGAATTATGGGAACTGAGCACACCCTAAAGCGTGAGTATATGAGTCATGAGCTGTATGACCTCAATTTAAAGTTTATAACATATGGAATGTGATTCCGACTACTGAATGAACTGGAACTCCTCATTTTAAAATGGAAGAGCACGTGATTCTCTATCATATACATGAACATGAACTATGATCATGGAACTGAAACGTAAAGCTTGAGTAGGGATTGGGATCACTGAAAAATACTGAGATAAGAATGGGTTGAGTCTCACCCTTACTTTCTGACGTTCTATATCATCATGACATCACTACTAGAATCTGAGAGCCTGACTTGGTTATTCGTTCTATCATCTCCCCCTTGGCTTTAAGCCATCATATTAAGTTCAAGAGATCCCTTATTACTAGACTCTAAACTGAACTACACTCATCGCACTCTGGGTATGGAATACAACAATAAACATAATTAAATAGAAATTTAACCCGAAAGACCATACATGAAAGTGAAAATCCCACTGCTAATACTACCTTCTGAGATATACTCTATATTTCGATAGCCCCAATAGTCATAGTATAATGCTTGCACACTTATTTCTATCGGTTCAACCTTCAAAGCTCAAACTTAGATTTCTAACACTTAACATGGATATCACCGAGCCTTTGATGAACCATACCACTTTCATCATAGCCTACCAATATCGCGACTCCAAACTTATATCTTATTACTATGAGAATCAAGATCATATAAAAAGGCTCAACGCTATCAATCAAAAGTCCTTAACTTGGCTATTTAGAACACCATATACCATCTAGCTAGTCTTTTTCCACCTAGCAACTCAACGGTACCAGTAGCCATACACAACATGTAATAGCCTTAGAAAAATACTATAGCTTCATACCACCTTGGGCATACTTCTACATCATATATACAATGTCATACTTCATTACGAATCAAATAAAATTAGGCACTTCCATACACTGTTCAAGCCTATAGATCACTTCCGTATAACTAGTATCATTAACCAAGAAATCATCGTATCCACCTCCATGGCCATCAATTGTTTCAAACTTAATGTCTAGTGCTAAACATGATTTACAACCAACCTTATACACAATCCTCACTTAGAAACTATGAAATAAACATCAAGAAACACTAGTGCACTAGAAATTCATAACCACAATAATCGATCATGACCTTACGGTTTTCCTTGTCATAATCCATTAGCATGTACTATTTCAACACATCAAGCTTACAAATCTAATCCCACGAAACATGTATCATCAATCTCTTGCCACTATTCACCACCACACCATTTAAATTCAAGCCTATAGTCTAGCATCAATCATTTATAACCAATGAAGAGTGCAACATAGTATAAATATACTAATCCTTCAAATTGGGATACTCCACCCAAATACTTAAAAAATATACTACATACTTTCTATAAGTAGTATTAGTTTACAACTACCAATGAGAAGAAGGTTAAGGGGTAAGGTCACATAATAGACATGATCAACCTTAAGCTTATATTATAACCATACAATCTTATCTACTTATACAGCTTTCTCACATCACACTTACTTACCCCAACGGGCATTTAGACTACCTTCAAATACCCCATATGATAATGAGTCTATACTTACAACCTACTGGCTAATCTAGCCATTTTCCTTCATATCCTATAAGGGGTTTCTATAACCACCTTAAATATCCACTCTAGACTCTTTCTCTATGTTGAAAGAAAGAAAACAAATAACATTCTGAGTCAACACTTCCTCCATAGACTACCATACAATCCATAAATGGTACCACCATATTAGTCTACTACCACGAAAGGGTAAATCATTCTCAATCAATGGTTATTCAATTATAAATATTTAATCACAAAAATCACCCTCACTCTGACCTCTAACCTTGTGACTTCATATCACAAATTTCTTGGTCTAATTTCACTACCAATAGGTCATGACACCGACACTCTAACTTATACTACTACTCAGGTGGAAATACAGTTCCAACAAACACAAGAACAACAAGATGAATAGCAAGTTGCTAGTGAATCGAAATAGGCCTCACACGGCTTCACTAGACTTTTGTTTTCAAAAACACAATGATATCAAGATTACAAGAGATAGAAACTTGATACACAATATTCAATGACTCAAGAATACACATCTTACTCTTGTCTTAACTGAATGGCTCATAAGAACGAGGACACAATTTTACACTAGGAAACTCCTCTCCCGTCCTTTGTGGGACTTCTAAAATTTCTGCTAGATAATCAAAGAATATCTGAAAACACCAGACTGAGGAAGAAATTAGGATAACTTTTCTTTTTGTATGGGTGACACCATAACATGAACTAGAGTATGAAGGAGGAACATTCTGACTCTATAGCATGAACTATAACATGAAGAAAGAAAGACATTCCTAAACGTCTAGTAGTCTCCTGCTTATAAGTGTGGCGCGCTACACACCCATAAATAAGACTATACCCGACGCAATTTCGTAGACACCCTGGGACCATGAACCATGCTTTGATACCAAGTTTTTCATGACCCAAATCGAGGCCCTGGCCGTGATGAGCATTCCCAAACCCGAAGGCCTAAAACGTTCTCTGTCTATCTGATAATCATGCACATAATTCATATGATCAAAGTAATACGGACTAGACAGAATAATACGAAAACATGGTCAACAATTTAAAATAGTTAAAGGCCTGAAAACATGACCAACAATATTTAATAAATATCTGCAATAGTCTGCGAAATCTCTACTGACATACTATCTGAATAACTGGGATAAGGTCCCCAGCAGACCAAAAAATGACTAAAGATAAATATCTGAAAGTAAACAGGCCTTCTGGAATATAGAAGGATCACCCCTGCACAATCTGAAATATCTACTGTTTATCTGGACACCTAGATTGTGTCTTAAAACCTAGAAGGAGGGGGGTCAGTACAATTGTACTGGCACGCGAAGCAATCCAAAATAGAGTAATTGAACATATAACTATATACATAATACGTGAGAGCAAATGTTCATCAAACATTATGCATAAAACAGTTTCTGAAACACACATAGGCACCTTCTGAAAACATGTAACCTGTCTATAAATCTCAAACTCTGATCTGTGTATTACTTCTGAGTTAGGTGGTATCCCCTACAAGTCTAATATTCCACGGGTGATATGGAATCCGCCATTGACTCGGCGGGGAAGCCTCCAACCCGAGTATGCCGCAAGGGTTGGAGTTCCTGAATCTGATACGCCACACGACACTTAAGTCAGTGTATAATAATATACCCGGATTGACAAACCACATTTTTAGTCAATGAGTTGCTTGAACTCGAGTACTCTTCAGGGAACCACCTAACATCTCTGTATGCCCATTTTTAACCTTTTCTATACATGCAACATTCTGAATGTCAAAAAGCATGATAGTCTAAAATGTCTATTAGTCTGAGTCTGATATGACATTGGTCTGAATTGGTATCGTTATACCAAAACTTGAAAGTCATGATTTTTGAGCCATAACACATTAAGCCAAATCTTTCATTTAAAGAAAAACTTAGACCACCAAAAACATGCAACTGATATAGAAGATTTCGTGTTTCGAAACTCAAGTCAAAATTATGCAAAAATTTCATCAACATATGGTGGTCTAGTGCCTTTAGTAAATCCATGCACTCTTTCATTACATGCATTATGAACATTAAAAATTCATGCTAGATTCCCTCTTTAGTGATTTAAAACAACCTTTAAATCATAACAAGAGTTCAACCATTTCATATAGTGCTTTTCAAGGATGCATTGTAAAACAATTCATATGCCATGAGAAATCTAAAAAAATCATAATAAGAGGGAATTTACCGAAAATCTTGCTCTCAACAAGAATTCATTCTTAAATACATGATTTCATACATTCATATTCTCAAATCACTTTGGGAAAGGTCAAAAGACCAAAACAATGATGTTAAAACATTTAATACATGAATATATACATAGATTCAAAAATCCCATTCTAAAACATGATTTTTTTCTATGCCAATGAGAATTTAGGAAAACCCCGCATACCTCTATTTCGAAAAATAATGGGTGCTTCTTGAAGCCTGTGGATTGGGGATTCCGAATCACTAATCAATTTTGAAAACCCATGATTAAATCTTGATTTGTTTGGGTTTTTAGTTTAAAACCTTTGGGAGTATTCTTGAGAATTTTTAGATGAATATGGATGTATTTTAGAGAATTGGGGACTAAATTTCGTGTTTATGGCTGAATAAGGGTGGGAAAAGGACCATTTTGCCCCAAAAACGAAGTGTTTAAGTCACTTGAAACCATTACATAGGCGCCACATATGATATCGCCTATATTTACATAGGCGACGCATATGCTATCGCATATGCTTTCCAGTGGCCATGTGCGGTTGGTTAGGCGACACATTCTACTTTGAAAGACCATAACTTCTTGCTCGGGTGCCATATTTTAGAAAAATTGGTATCGTTGGAAAGTTAACTCGAAGACCTATCATTTGAAACATAGTAGGCTCTCTAATTCGAAATATACATAGAGTTATGGTCGATGGAAGCTAACACAAATTTCAACGTCCACTAAAACTTAATCGATCGAAATAGTTTCAACTCGTCCATGAGTTGAAGGACCTCGATGGTCTAAATTCATACTCAAATGGATTCACATACTACATAATTGATTAACATGCCAAATTGGCATAGGATTTAAGGCTCTGGGATTATCAACGCGTCAGAGTCATGGTTTTTATTCTAGCCCAATATGCGGGGTGTTACAATATGAATCACATAACAATATTAAGTTTTTTAATATGTATCAATTGAAAACAATATTTTTAAAATGTATCATCAATTAACCTGTTGAGATTAAATAGTAATATGTATCACTTTATAATTTAATTTAGGAAATATATCACTAACATTCCTAATGAACTCTAACATATCTACATAAGAGAAAAGTACTAATGAATTATAAACAATGATCTTAAAAAAACATTTCTCTTTCAACTGAAAACAGAATATATCAATCAATGAATTTTTGAATAATTAACTCAAATTATTGAATTCAAAACTTTGAACTAAGTAAACATGTCTAATTAAACTTTAAAGAGAAAATGTCACATCTCAATTGGAAAGTGGTTGCATGTGCGTCTGTTATGGTCTTCATACCCACACTTGCCACAACGATTTGATGTTGATGAAAATTTTCCCTACTTTTCTCTTTTCTACCTTTCTTGGGTCTTCCTGGTGGGCATTTATATTTTGTAGGCAAAATCACCTCTTCTAACACCTCCGGTGATACATGCCAACCTCGTTTATCGGGCATTGAACACAGCGACATTTCATAAGTCTTCACCAGTGCCTCCTTCCTGTAGTAATCTGAATAGTATGGCTTCATTTTCTTTACATGTTCGCTTTTCAAAATTGGCAAAATTGGCAGTTCACGAGCCTCAACAAGACGAGAGTTGATACATTCTGCAATGTTGGGTCATCATCCTCTCCCTATTTATTGGAGCATGAACTCACGACCACTTTACAAATCCAACATTTTCCAAATATACCTTAACTCTATTATCAATCTTTCCCACTTTACACATAGGCTCATCAAAATCATCCAACTTGTACGCTTTAGCCATGTCGAAAAATTCACCGGTCATTTTGTCCTTGCTCTTTCTATAATTCATGCAGGCATTGTTCCAAAGATGCCAAATACAAGCAAAATATGGTATACATGGATAGACCACACTAACCGCCTTGATTATGCTTTCATGTTTATCAAAAACAACACACATATTATCACGCTCACTGAAAGCACACTTAAATTGCTGGAAAAACTACGTCCAGGATGAATCATTCTCAGAATCTACAATCCCATACGCAAGCAGTAATATATGTCTTGATACATAATATCAAACAATTATTATGTCTAACTTATATAACAATTACCATCATTTGTAAGAAAAATATAAATCACTACGTGCAATATCTGCTCCATTAAGTGTGCTAGCTGAAACGAATGTTCCCTGATATGGTCCTCTCATGTGACTTCTGTCTACTACCACAACAAGCCTACAATACCCAAATCCCCTAATAAAAGGTTGTAGTATCCTTATATGTGAATTGGGATAAATAGAATTCAACATGTATACGTAGGTGGGCATTTTCTCATATCCGTCAGCCGATCGCCCTCTCAATATCTTTAAAACACGTTCTTTAGCACGCCACGCCTTCATGTAATCATGTCCAAACCAAGTTCCCCTTTTATATCTTCAATAATGTCGCTTGAGGTGACTATTCTTTTGTAGTTCACCAATTTTGGAGCTGTTATTCCAGCTACAAAGGCAACGGTTGCATGCTGCTGCTCAACCACTCTGTCCATTATTGAGCAGGTGCGTTCATCGTTGAAGGTACATACTATAAATGTATCAGTACCATGCTTACAGAATGCCTTGAATATCCAACTACATTCCGGCGATTTGCACAGCAAGACATAACTAAAATATACGTCAAAAAAATAAATTGCCAATATGAAGTTACGTTAATCTGTTTATATATGAATCACCATATAAGACTACTTCAATCAAAAAATGAGCCAACTAACCAATGAATAAACAGTCAACAAGAATCACAAATATGAACTTAATTTGTTATTCTTTTTTATTATATGAATCACAAGACATATGAATAACCTATTTTTTTCAATCTGTTTATATGAATCACCATTTATATGAATATCCAAGTGCATGAATAACCAGTTATATGAATCACCATTTATATGAATATGCACTTACAAGAATAATTAGTTATTTGTATCACTTATATGAATCACATGTTATTTGCATCACCAGTTACATAAATCATCATTTATATGAATCACTAATTACATGAATTATCAGTTACATTAATCACCAACATAAAAAAACAGTTATATGAATAACCTACTATATGAATCAACAATTAACTAATATACAAATGTATCACTACAGCTTCCAGATGTATCAAATTGCAAATTAAATCAAAAATTGTTATTGAAAAATTAAAACCAAACCTCTACTTGTCAGATCTCTCAGCTCTGAAATTGAACTTGTGCTTTATTGCATAGTTACGCATTACCAAGACAAGTTTAGCTTTGTTTTTGTACTTTTGGTTCACCTTTAAGACACTATTATAGCAATCACTTATCAGTTCTTCACCACCTACATTAATAACTGGCAGAGATCCAACAGTACCAATTGCAGCAACTGCAAGTTCAGACAGCTCAACAAAATCATAACACTCAATTGTCATATCATCCGCGTTAAATCATCATTGTCAATTACAATTTCACTCATTGTAATACATGGTGGATACTTTCCGAATACAGTTTTAGCTTTTAAAATCAGAATAAAAATTTTCACAGTCATATCATTATGAATCTCCAACGCTGATGAATTGCCTTGAACAACGTATTTGGCATGAATTCTTTTCAGAGATACGTCAATTTTCAATTGAATTAATATGGTGTTCATTAAATCACGGTATGATATTTTTTCATGAATTACAATACCATCGACCCGATAGTTATCGTACCTTGTTTTAGAAACCCATTCCCCAGAGTGACGCAACAACACAGTAACGAGTTCCATTGAAGAAATTCAGAAATTTAAGATGTAATTTCGATTTTTTTGTTCCAAGATTGAAAAACTTTGAGCTTCTAGTCTAGCTTGCTTCAATATTGAACTGTTGTAAAGTGGAATTGCGTTTTTAATAGTTTTGGCGAGATTTGCGTTGTTAAAATCAGAGAAAATCCGTTGCTTCCTTAAATAACTCCCTGATTTGTTTCATATGTATCCCTTTTAAATATGTATCACCACTTAACATATGTATCACCATTTCAAAATTCCAGGATAGGATGTAATTAGTAAAATAAACAGAATTTTATGTAATATTACTTAAAGTATCAGGGATTTATGTAAGTTACTCTTTTTTTAAACACTTGTTGGATCCTTTTTCTCATACACCTCCAATGTATATAGGCATAATATATAAACATGTTCTTTAACTAGACCTCAAATCACATCTATGAGCTCTATCTTGGGGTGTGCACAAGTAGACACTTAAACTTGTATAAAATTGATCAAGTAAACACAGATGTTCTATGTGACATAATACACTTAGGATGCCATGTAGGACAAGAATTGGCTAAGTAGGATGCCACATAGGACATTTGAGTTTACTTGTTCAACTTTATACAAATTTATGTACCTATTTGTTCACACCCAAAGTTGGAGGTCATAGTTGTGATCTGAGGTCAAGTTAAAGAGAATGTTTATGTATTATGCCTTTATATATTATGTATACTGATGTATACTGATGAATAACTCCTTGGGACTAGGCTCGTCTCGAGAAAATGGGCCTCCTTGGCCCATGTTGAGGAAGTTGGAAAGTAAGCGAGTCCAAGAGGACTCAAACCAAGGTTACATGCCAAAAAAATATATATAAGAAATAATATCTAGTCTAAAATAAGCGTTTGGCAAAAAGATAACATGAAGTGTAACCAAAAAAATGATTAAATAGGTAAGTAAAGGATGTATTCATGTTGAGTTATAAAAAGAAAATACGTGTGCAGTTGGAAGATCCAAATAACAGTGAAAAAGTCAAACATTAAATACTCCAAAAATCTCACATTTTAATTGATCAAATGTTGTATTTGTGAACATGAAGACACATTTCAGAGGGAAAAGAGAAAGAATCATGATTACTGACTATCATCAACACTCCTAGTCAACTTAAAACAAACACATGAAGACATGAAAATAAATAGGAACTCAAACCCCCACAAAGACGAGTGATTTGAATTAAATGAGATCAACAAGCAAACTTTTTATAACAAAACTAACCCATGACGAGGATTTGCAACTAATCTTATCTCACAATCAAAAGGAAGAGAAATTACGATCTTGCAATCCAGACAACTAATCTAAACTGAGAGACAATCTTTGAGAAACTTATATTATACCACGCATGAGATTGTTTTTTCAGGGTTTCAGAGAATCAAGAACAAGATTTTGTCCTTTCACTGGTTCGCAATACCCATCTATAGTATTTCATAGCTCTATAAAGTATTTCAAGAAAACTAAGAAAAGATATAGGGAAGAAACTTGACAGAATATGAAGAGAGAGAAAAATAAAGGCAGTCTAGAAACTAAATAAAGCAAAGAAAAAGGGAAAAGGCTATCTGAAAAAAATAAAGCAAATAGAAAAGGGACAAAGTAAACTGGAACCAAATAAAGCAAATAGAAAAGGGGAAAGCAAACCGAAAGCAAACAAAGCCTCAACCCTGAAGGTAAGCAAATAATTTAGGCTTGTCAAATAACCCAACATGCTCTCTAAAGCAAAGTTTCCAACTTGACTTACTTACTCACTTTTTAAATAAAAACTGAAGCTTGAAATAGAGTTGTCATGGACGGAACATGCTCATTTTTAATCTTTACATTCACCTGTCCTCAAGTCCATTTTAACACTGAGATGAAAAAAACAGCAAAGGGACTTGAGCATTGAAGTAACAGCTTTTCAGCAAAAACTGAAACCTTAAGTCATCCCTATCCTTTCCTTGACAAGTTCAAGAGAGCTTTTACATGTCAAGCAAATCATATAGGGATTTTTGGATTATTCCATTGTTCCCATTAACATTGAGAGTGAAGGGAACTTGTGAGTGGTCCTAAGACTCAAGGAAAGCAGAACAACAAGACAACTCTATGAAAAACTCAAATAAACATGGAATCTTGAATAAACCGGATATGCGAAAACTAGACTAGGATATATAATCCATTACTAGAAGAATAACAAAGAAGCAAAATCACTTGACCACAATAAATTCAAAACTAAAACAGTCATGAGAAATAAAACACACAACTTAATAGCATGATTCAAACTATCAAAGCTTTAAAAGTTAATATTAACAAAGAAAAATAGGGGTATTATCAACGCAACATCTTCATTTTTACTTAATGAGGCTTATACTATCAAAATAATAGGAAAGAAACATCAAAATCCTAGGTTCTACAGCATAAAACTACCATCTACAAGAAAATGTGGAATTCCAACATCACTAATACTATTAACACTACAAAAAGAGAGAGAACTAAAGAGTTACTACAATAATAACAAAACAAAAACAGAACTACAACAAGAGAAGAAAAGAAATGAGGGGTTACCTTTCTTAGAGAAGAAAACCAGGACTCTAAGTCGTCGTTAAAATCCTTTAACCACCGCCATAACACCACTTTTAATTGAAACTCTAGGCTCAAAGGAGTCTTATATGAATTCTGATAAAATGGTAAACTAGAGGAAAATCTTTAGCTCAAAATTCCCTTTTGCTCGATAATTCTGATCTTCAAGGCTTCTTGTTCAAAAGTTTTTCCAACCATCAAGACTTGGTTTTCACCAAAATAGAATAGGTATTTATAGAACAAGATTCATGGTTGAGTTTTGACTGCAGTCCATGTGGGAGAGGGGATTTTAAGGGGTATTTTGAGAATTTTAGATGAGGATAAGGATGAACTAAAAATTGTACCAATTTGGTAGAAAATAAAAAATTGAGTGGATAATAGTTTGGTGTTTTATCGAATCTTTTGGAGTACACCTTCTTATTCTACGCACGCCTCTCACGTATGGAGTTGGAGAGAGACGAGAGAACGAGGGTTGGCATTACTCTTGGTTTTAAGAAGGTTGTCATTTGGGGAGGACAAGATGGGCATTTTGGTTTTGCTATTGTCTTCTGGGGAAGCTGTTGTTTGTTGTCGTTGTTTGCTATGCTTTTGGGCTTATCGGAGATTAGGAATAAGTGTAAACAACATAAATCTCCTAATTAATAAAATTAATTACATAAATTTGTCTTATTTTCTCTTTTTCAAATTTTGGAAAGATACTTATATATTTGGCCAATTATTATATATAGGTCGAATGTATGATGAAATAATTAGTCCTAAATTTAAGATAATTAAAATCATTAATTATTTTACAGTTTCCTAAGTAACGACAATAATTAGCTAACATTAACTCGTTTATGGATAAAACTAGTAATTGATATTTGAATTTTAAAACTTTTCTTAAACGTCAATTTTTTTTTTTGTAATCTTGGATTCAAGATCTGGAAAGCAAAAAGCAACCAATTTCTTCTACATACGTTCTTCAATACTACTAAAATTAATATGAATATCCTCATATTGCTGCGACATTCTGGAAATTGGAAGTCAGAAATTAGTTAAGAGTCATACAAAAGTGACGCAATAATTATTTTGGAAAGTATTGTTTTCTTGAAATTGGTTTCTACGATCGCCATGAAATTGGGTATCGACGAAGTACGTAAAAAAATTGAAGTTAAATATGTGGTTGAAGGAAATTCTTCTCCAATTGTCATAAGAAACAATAATGGAGTGAGGGTTTAGTTGAGTTGAAGAAACAATTTTCTGGATTGATTAATTTTCCGCTTTGTATTTCAACTTTTGATAAATCTAATAGTGAAATAGAGTTTGATAAAGAAACAGGTATTGTATTGTGTATTGAGGATAGTGAATATGATTCGATTGCGTTAACGGTTGTTGAAATGGATAATCAGTATGCTTTATATGTTCCTGAAATTGAAGTGAAAAACTTTATTACTGATTGTAAGAACACCGAAATAATGGTGAATCTGGTTTACAAGTATAAGCAAACTCTTGTTTCAGTAATGGCAAGACATGCAATAGCTAATGGCTTCAATACCAAAGCGAAATGATCCGATAAAAAAAGGTATGATGTAAAAGTGTCAATTTCATTTGCTGAGCTTATAATGTATGGTAATTTGTTTTTTGAGGTTTTGAAGAAGTGTTTGTTCTTATGTTGGTTCGTTTGTTGCGGTAGCTCATAAATATACGAATGTATAATGTGTTATTATACATGCTTGCAAATGTATTATGAATCTGTTTTAGTCAATGCAATGTATGATAAAATGGTTTATAATATTCTGAAGTTGCTTGTGTTTTATAGTTGGATTTTATATTGAAATATGAATGTATAATATTTGATTATACATTTAGAGAAATGTATAATGTAGCTGGGGTAGTTCCAGGATTTGCATTTTTTTCTATCTATTTTTATTTGTAATATTATGTTTATTACATTGACTCAGTTTTTATGTATTGATGCAGCTATGTACTGATTTGTCATAACAAATATTGCAAGTGGTTCTTGAAGGCGTCTTGTATGAATGAATCGGAATTATTTGTGATAAAAATATTTGATTCAGAGCATACTTGTAGTCTTAGCGATAGAGTGTTGAATAATGTGGTTGCGACAAAAATTTTTATGAGTGAATTCACAGCTCCAAAATTAATCAATCATAAGAGAATACATACCCTCACAGACATTATTGAAGAAATGAAGGTTGTTTACAGAGTTGATATTAATTACATGAAAGCCTGGCACGCAAAAGAGAAGGCGATTGCGATGCTTAGAGGTGGACCAGTAGATGGATATAGAAAAATACCCCGTTATATCTATATGCTAAACTAAGTGTATCCGCAATCGCACATTTGGAAGCATAAGGCAGTAGATAACGAGTTTAAATACTTGTTTATTGTCTTGCATCCCATGATAAGGGGTTTTGAATTTTGTAGACCTGTTGTAGTTATTGACGGGGCTCATTTAAGCGGCCCATAAGAAGGAACCTTTCTATCTGCAAGCACAGTAGATGGTGCAGGTATTGTGCGTTCCAGTTTTATTATACAGTTTTATTGTTATGGTTTTTAATATGTATTATATGAACTTATACATTGATGCTTTATGTATGATAATTCATAGAGATGCTAAAATTAGCACCTTTATCATTGACATTTTTTTTCCATTATTTTCCTTGTTTCTTTTATATTTAGGTTGTATTCAGCCATTAGCTTATGGTGTTGTTGATTCGGAGAATGACAATGCGTGGACTTGATTTTTTCAATAGTTTAGAGAGGCATTTGATGAACGAGACAACATGTGTGTTGTATATAAAAGGTGTAAGCATTTTTTATCCTAATGTCCCTCATCTAGCATGTATTTGACATTTATGGGAAAACGTTTGCACCCATTTTAGAAAAAGCAAAGATAGACTTAGTGGCCTATACTATTCCATGGCTAAAGCTTATAGAAAAGAAGAATTTGATTATATTATGTCAAAGGTTGCTAAGGTTGATGAAAGAGTTAAGGAATATCTGGAGAATGTTGGGTATGAAAAATGGTCTCGATGTCACTCGCCTATAAATAGAGATAGAATGATGAACTCTAAATAGCCGAATGTATTAACAGTTGTTTGGTTGAGGCTAGAAAACTTCCTATTTTAGGTTTCCTTGAAAAAGTTAGAATTTTATTTACCGCTTGAAATTGTAAGAACAACAAAATTGCATCTTACACCAATACAACTCTTGGGAGAAGGTTTGAAGAAATACTGACTCTTAATGGGGTTAAAGATTTACGGATGACGGTATGTATTAGAATAATTATGTAACAGAAACTTTATTTTCCATTGATTATATTTTCTTATTTTATCATCTGTATTAAATATGCGTTTTCTAATAGGTTAAGCTAGCAGATAGTTATCTTTATTGTGTATATGATTCGGGATGGAGGTACATTATCGATATTAAGTGTGACACGTGCAACTGCGGTTGGTATCAAATTAATGAAATGTCATGTCCACACGAAATTGCCGTATTAAAAAGTAAAAATATAGATGTAAAGGATTATGGTCGTTATTGCTCTGAATTGTACAGGCCAAACACCATAGTCAAGACATATAAACTCCCGATAGTTCCAATGCCAGACAAGAAGAATTGGAATGTTCTAGGTTTTGTTGATGATGAAGAAATTTTGCCACCCAAATATAGAAAACCGTCTGGTAGGCCAAAAAAAAAGGAAGGCATTTGAAATCAAGTGAATCATTGTCTTCAAGTTCAAACCATTGCGGTAAATGCGGACAAGCCGGTCACAAATGGAGAACGTGCGATTTCTTCTCAAAGGACTCATGATGAAGATAATATGTTTTCTATATGCTGATGCTTTGAATGGTTTTATTTGTATAAATATTTTTATTAGTTTTTGTTGGAATGCTGGAACAACTAATATTAAGCTGTTTAATTGCTATTTGATTTTCACTTCTTTAATTAATGTTTTATACTATAAGAACAATTTGAAGCATTTTTCATATATCATATTTCGTAATCGTATAACTTGTAGTTATAACTGATGGGTATATTTAGTATGTAACCTGGGAACTATTATAGTAATCAATTTGTTGAAACATAAGTTGTAGCAAACTGTTATACATTAATAGTTAATGTGTAAGGAATGTATGATATAGCGTTATACCTTGTTTAAGTATATTATGTTAGACAGAAAAAAATGTCATTTAACTGACTTCTTTAAAAAAAAAACAGCACATGAATCATGTTTTATGTGTATGATTACACATGATACGTTTATGTAAAATATATGATGTTCATTTACGAATGTATAATATTAGATTATACATTTGTATCAATGTATGAAATAGTATCATACTTTATAAAATGTATTGTGTAAACTATTTTTGTAATTTTTTTCAAGAAAAATCATATGACAACATGTATTATGTTATATAATAAATATATTTAAATGTATTAGACATTATTTCAATGTATTTTTAACTTATAAGAAAATGTACATCACAGTAAAAATATAATGTGATCAAATACAATATCAGTTTAATTTTATATTTATTTCTACACGTTTAAAAAAATGAAAGGCAAACTCAATATCTACCAAGAATTAGTTGATAACATTGCAGTAGCGTGTTAGTAACTGCAAATCATTTTTTCAAAAATAAGAAGACATCCATAAAATGTGCATTAACACCAAGAAAGTAATTTTGGAATTGTTTAACATCAACCACAAAACTAAGAATTAGTTCTTTCAATGCTGACTATTATAAAACAATGCTACTCTAAAGTAAAAATTGCCCTTGCATTAATTTCTTCGAGAACACTATTCCTTGACCGAGGCGGATCACCATTATCACTCGTGTACCCTTCATTTGCTTTTTCCACTCCGTAATGCCACAACAATGAAGCATATCAGGTATGTTGAATTTTAGCATCAAACCCACATGAATGAACTTGCTTCCCTTCACTTAATATTTCTGCATAGGCACACACAAAGATGCCATGGTCCGTGATTTCAAAAAATAAAAAATGAAATAATAATTAGTAGATTACTTATAACATCGTTACACATGAAAATAAACTATAATTTACTTACAAACTGTTAGACGCTTGTTGTGGGATGTTTTGAATATAGTCAACATCAAATGAAATTTCATTGACAAGACCAGTTTGCTGAGCAAACTTCCCTTTGTACGCTTCAAATGTTGGCCAGTCAGTTCGCTCGGTCTTTTTATAAATGTCATTGTCTGGCAAGTAAGTAGGCAGCATCATTGCAAGCTTTTGTATTTCGATTGTTGGTTCCTTTTTTCTTTTACTTGACAATGAGTCATACACACTTATCACTCTTTTCTTTGAGACAATCACAACCAATACCCAGTGAAATTCTTTTCCATAGTTAATTGGAACATATACCTCATACACCATGTACCATGGTAACCCAACAGGAGTACAAAATCCATGAATTATATTTGCAATAGCATCTTCATTCTTAGCCACCACAATTAATTCTGCATAGTCTTGTTGCGTGGATAGCTCAACTGCCAGTTCCGCTGGATAATATCGCGTATGTTTCTTATCAACATATGTATTAAAGAAGCAGCTAGTCATTGTATATCTATAATTATCATCCAGCTAAAGCTTTGATTCTTTGTCAAGCGGTAGAAGATCACATCTAAATGCTACACGTGAAAATAGGGTAACAAAGTAAAAATCATTTAAAGAAATCAGTAGCTTTATTATTTGTTGTTTAAAGTTAGTAAAATGCAATGAAGCATGCAGGGCTGACACATACATGTATGATATATAGTTATACATCCTTAAATTTGATAGATTTTATATTTCAGGGATGGATGTAATAAAAATTTAACTAACCCATAATTAAAACATAGATGATATGGTGTTAATATGATGTTTCTAACAATAACTAGTGTTACATGTTATTATACATGACATGTTGATTAAAGTTGGATATCTAGTAATGGTAAATACAAAATTTATGATATCGTATTATACATTAGTTCACATGTATGATAAACATTTGATTATGTTAGGTCATGTTAGCACAATATGCTAAAATGTACAAAATATAATACAACATTGAACCTAGAATATTGCTATTTCAGATTACATTTCAAAATTAAACTTCAAAAAAATTTAAAGCATATTGTAAAAGTAACAGAAGCTGTAAGTTGTCAGATTTATGTTTAGGTGTTGTAGAAAATTAACTATCAGCAAAAGCACTTATGATATAGATCATATTTAGATTAAGTTACCTCATCATTCCAGCGTGTCTTGCGTTTGGTCATCAAGTAAAATCTATTCTTGGACTGTAGGTGTGCAACGACAAAGTTCAATTGTGGGTAACCTAATTTTGAAGCATTTATTCGATAGTGGTTGTCCGTTTCTTTCCTGGAAAATCATCATTGATTACACATCACAAATATTTATGATGAGATAGTATTGTTAAAAAAAAGAATACCAAATTTCTTACTTGGCAGAATGAGTTTTCAGTAATCCTACGACAATTCACTGGGAGTAATCGATCATCAATTCGTTTGGCAAATCTTGGTTAATGGTGTACCCATCAAAAGCATACTTTAGATTCTCCTCTTTATCAGAATCGCCCGCATCCTTAGAGCCAGAATCATACTTTATAATATATGGTGACCTAAAAACCCTGGACTTCTTTCTTTCCTTTTTGACAGGTGCTTTTGCTTTTGTTGCTTCAAGCTCCTAAACTTGAGCATCAAGGAAATCAAGTGGAATCTGACTGTCCGAAAGGTCCCATTGACTTTCGGTCATTTTATTTAAAGCACCAACATCTAATGACTTTGTAGTCGAAGGCGTTGAAAAAATAAATAAGATTGAATCTACAGTTACCTGAATTGAATTAGTTATTGTCCCACCAACTTCATCCTATATGAACATATAAGCATGTGTAATGTATAAATACAATATCTGAATGTATAAATATATTAATGCTTACTACATTTATGTCTAAAGTGAATGATACTTGTTATTACATATTACATTAAACGTAATTCCATACATATAATGTTATTCATCCATTTATACAGAATAATTAGTAATCTGGAACTATTATCTTTGCACTAAAAACACCAGTGCATAATCAACAATCTTTAGTACAATTGGTTAATGTCCTTTGACCAAAAAAGCATTTTGTAGTAGATAATACATACACAAATTACCATAATGAACTTGTTTAAATAATGAGTTATCAGGAAATCATGATCACCCAATGTGCATCAAGTGTAAAACTACTTGTTAAGAGAACTACTGCACAACAATGTTAGAAATCATGAAAGCATCAATATCCTAAAAATTTGATATGCACCAGAGAAACATTCAGTCCCATTATGTACCTTTACCAGGTCGAACATGTAGATAGATATATTTTGTAATAAAAAATTAATATTAGGGATCAAAAAATACCTGCACATCTTTCATATCAGTACATTCCTATTTTTTCAAATCCACTTCATAACCATCTTCTTTAGTGGTTATATTCACATCTTATATGAAATAACAATTATCGTGTGTGATCAGTTATTGCAAGTAAGAGAAAAAAGATGGAAATGAAGATTTATACCTGTGATAAAAAATTTCTATCTGTAATGGGTGCATATGCATGTATAAATCTATTGCTTACATATCATATGTTTGTACAAGGTAAAGCATTCTATGATCCTCACTTGAATAAACATAACATGTATGTATGTGTTAGGTGATTCACAAATGATGTTATATCAGTAATAACATAAATATGTATGATGATATTCATAAACTACATGCTTTATATCCAAGAAACTGTTTGTATGTTGAATGTATAACTCTTCTTTATACTTTCAATTGAATGTTTTATGAACATTTAACTGCCCAAGTATGAAGAAGTTAATAGGTTCTACATGTGTATAGAAGTATTTTGTAGTAGTTAAGTAATATTAGGGACAAAAATATACCGGAAAATCTTCTACATTCGGAATGTTCTGTTTTTCCAATTCATCATCTCTACCTTCTGCTTCATAGGCCATAATCTCATCCTATTAGTTATGCGATAATTATCATCATCTAATTTGCATGAAAATAAAAATTTGTAGTTATTAAGACAACTGTTTAACAATGTACAAAATATTGAAAGCGTCAAGATCCATACAACTTTATATTCAACCGATAACATTACGATCCCTTTTCAATCAAAAACAGGTGCTATATTTACTTAGACATCTATTATTGAAAAAAAATAATTTGATGTACAGAAAAATACCTTCAAAGCCTTCAAATTAGAATAGTCCTCATTTTCCAAATCATCCCCACGACCTGCCTCTTTATAGGCTGAATTCACATCCTAAATTAAATAACAATCAGCGTGTATGAATAGTTTTTCTTAAATGTGTTATAGGTGATTCAAGAATGATGTTATTTAAGTAATTGTAAATAACATACATATGTATGAAGATACTCATAAATAACATGTATTTTGTTGAAAGAAAAAATAATAGGATTAATGTATAATTGACCATTACACAGACAAAATAATGTTTGATCAAACTAAAACTACCCAAATTTAAATATTTTAACTGGTGCTACACGTGTATAAACATACTGTTTAGTACTTAAAAAATATTAGGGACAACAAAAATACCAGCAACTTTTACTCTTCAAGAATGTGTTGCTTATTAAATTCTTCATCACGAGACTCTTCTATATCATTGAGTGATCCCTTAGCATAATCTTCATGCTATATAAAAAAGAAACAACATTTGATTTTGATATGGTAGTTATGTAGAGTTATAGTAACATAAAAAAATAATTGACAAAAAAGTACCTGCATATCCTCCTTATATGGACTCTCATGTTTCTTGGATCCGTCTTCTTGACTTTGTTGTTGATCAACAATTTTCTCCTCCTATTAACACGAATAATCTGAAAGTATGAACATTTCATCAACGTTAGATAAAATTAAATAAAATTTAATTTTTATACCTGTGATTGCTTATTTTCTTCATTCTTCAATGCTTTGACAACCTCAGTAGGTATTTTTTATATTAGTGTAACCAGCTCAGCCATCTTTTCTGCAAACTTATAATATAAAGAAAAAAAATAGTAGAAACACATCATTCTTTTAAAAAAAAATCAATAAGAAAGTTAACTTACACATTTGTTGATGTAATTCTTTATTTCATCACCATCTAAACTTAATTTAGAAGTCCCTTCTGGCTGTGTGGAAGATGAAGGAACAGACTTGTGCTAGTGACACTCAGGAGACATACCAATTTCTCCATGTTGATGATGTTCAAATTCAGACACACCAATTTCTCCTTTGTCTGTTGCATCCTTTTGCGTTTCACTATACAAACCAGACATATGATGTACTAGATGATCACGTGTAGACGTATCATCATCCATCACCGCTAGACTATCTTACTGAAACATCACAGTTTTTCTTCTCTTCAAAGGTTGGTCAGGTGATTCAAGCAAAGCTAAACCAGCCTTTATGAGGATTTCCCACAGTGGTATAGTGCTGAAATCCCCAAATTCTTTAGCAATGGTACTGACACACTGTTAAAATTCATCTACTTTTCTTTTCAATGTTCCAGCAATGGATGTTGAAGCAGAAGTTATTGGATCAAATGTCTCAAAATCTTCAGAAAAGGACAAATCCAACCTACTAACTTCTTTGATTGTAGGTTGTATATTCTTGTACGAATGCTAGAAAGAATAATTTCAAAATGAAATATTTGTGCATAAATAAAACGACTTGAACAGACAAAATAAGTACAAAGTTAAACAATTACCTTACTGAACATGCCAGACATAAAAGATTCGTACTTAGGCCTTATACACTTCACAGACCAGTTTTATATTCTTGGGATTACGTTTCTCTGATGAACAACAGTTTTTTATTCTACCTCGGAGCAGCACTCAAACATCCAAACATTTAGAGCATACTGCATTTCACCCAATGAATATAACTGCTTTGCGATATTAAAATCCTGCTGCCAGGAACTCATTAACTTTTCAAATGTAACCTTCCCCCATGGAAAGTAAATGTACCGACCGTCCTCGACCATCTGAAAGTGAGATACACTGATTGCTGCTTCCTTATGCTGAGAAAATATAAATGTATGAACAAAGAACAAAATCTCCAGATTCAGAACATTTTCAGAGTTATCGAAGTTTCCCATCTTCACACATGTAATCAGTTTTGACCTAGTTATTGGTCCTTTATTGTCGGGAAAATACTTTGGTATCAAGGCTGATTTTGATAATGAAGTATACATATAATCATCAATATTACCGGTACATTTAAGATCGGTAATAATGGAAAATTCAAGCATTGTAAATTTGAGGATTTCCTCTTGTACCCTAACATGAAGCTCATCCTTATTATCCTGCTGAATTTCAAGCATGAGGAGATATTTTGAAATCTGTCCTATCCAGTTGCACTGTGGCAAATCTATAAATATCCCAAAAATGGTATTTTTAAATGTTCTAAAACATCCTCTTCAAAATGTTCCTTTATCTTTTCACCGAAAGCACAGTTACATAAGCTCCCTATATGCAATGGGTGTGGTAAGACTTTGTCAATTCAGTATTTCATGCCCTGAAAAAAAACATACCATAATTAGCTAATAGTTACACATTGTATGGGGGTTCTTTATACATTCAAAAACAAAATCAAACAAACATTAAACAACTGTTAGTCATGTATGAGGGTAACTTATACATTTACAAATAAACTGCATTAATGTATAATAAAATCAGATCAATATATTCACTAGAGTAACATATGTATGAGGTTAACTTATACATCTCAAAATTAATATAAGCTGTTAGACATTTATGAGGGTAACTTATTCATTTACAAATAAATTGCATTAGTGTATAATAAATCAAACCCTAACCACGCTAGAGTTACACACCTATAAGGGTAACTTATACATCTAAAAATTCATATTAGACTCTAAATAAAACTACATGTAAACATGTATGGGGGTAACTTATACACCTAAAAATTCTATTTAGGACCACAATTAAACAATATATACAAATGTATGATGGTTATTTATATATTTAAAAATTTATATCAGACCAAAATAAACAACAATTACACATGTATAAGGGTAACTTATACATCTCAAAATTAATATCAGCTTTATTAGGTGAATGTATAACCTATAGAACTATATTTCAGAATACCTACATTATACATTATTGTGATGAAAAAGTTAATGTATCATTTCTTATTATACATATGTCAAATTATACCTAAACTCATAATCAATACCTTCGGAAGACATGGTCGGCCAGAATCAACAAACTTCTTTTTACTTGCTTTTGAACTAGACTTCTTCAATTTAGAAGTGGCTTTATCCCTTAATTTCTTCATTGTAATGGGGTCATTTCTGTGCTTTGACCGATTCTCTGTGAATTTCGGATCCTGTTCATCAAATGTACAAGGAACAAATCCAAGTGGAACATTTTTTCATTTACGTCTAACTGAGTAATTCCTAAACTAAAACTTGGAGGATAATACATTACCAATTAACACTATTTTACCTTAACAGTAGTGTTAAATCGAACAACAAAACAAGAAAATCAAAGATCTAACTTATACTATATGAAAAATAACGAAAAAAATGAACTACTGAACTTGAATATGATTGAAGAATACTGTAATTTGAACATGAAAAAAAACCAACAATGGAAAACCCCTGAATTGGTAAAGTTGAACAAAAAATATTCAAAAAGTTAATGAAGTAAATTATTAAAAACAATTAAATCTTGATAATTTACAATTTGATAATCACTGGGTAGATGTTACTTCAATTTTGCCGTAAAAGATGGGTTTCAAAAATGGAGTAAAAGTCGGATGGATAATGGGAGCAATAGCGAGTAAAAGAGAAAGCCAAAATCGATGTTTAACATGTATAATATTTAGGAGTGAGGAATTACCAAATAAGGGGATTTTTGTAATTATTTTAGGATTTGTGTAAATACTTTACCAATTTGGGATTTAATGTAATTATGTAACTTTAACTTGTGTATATAAGTAATTTTTAGTAAGAATAAAAGAGAGGTGGGTCGATATGGGTCGGTTGGTAATAGGCTAGTATAATGACTTGATTTTTTGGTGATTCATGTAAAAGATTTATTTCTGTTTAATTTGACTACTTTAACCTTTCTCGTGGTTGTATTGTGGTGTTTTTGGGTGTGGAAATGATTGACACAGTTCTTAATGCATTTTGGTGTGATTTTTAATAGTCTAAAAGTCTTATTAGTTGACTTTCGTCAGTATTATTTGATCTGTGTGTTGAATAACAAAATGAACTATGTCAACAGATCTGGAATGTTGATTTTAGATTGGTAGCATAGTTCATGTGATTTTACGACTTTTGTATCTCATTTCAATCCTCCATTTGGAAAGTTGTGAAAATAGATTTCAGAAGTCATTTCTGTGATTTTTTTTTTCAAAAAATTAATATCTCTGTTGAGTTCAAAGCATCGAATTTGATAGGGTAGCATAGGTTATTTGCATTCTCGGATCCCGAATAAATCCTGTGGGAACATAGAGACTTGGAATTTTTCAAGTCTCCGCAGCTGGTGCATCCGCTAAAGTGCCACGTTGACCTCTTTAGCAGTAAGTTCTATGGCGCTAAGCGCCACTCTTCCACTTTAGTGGCCGGCTCCAGCTGGACAATGGCGCTTTAGCGGTGCCCTGTCCGCTTTAGCGGTAGGCACTAAACCGGTCCTTGTCCACTTTGGCGGACTAGCATGCATTGGTAGGTATTGCTAAAGCAGTACTTGAACGTTTTAGAAGTCAAAGCTAAAGCAAAAATTTGACCTCTTTAGTGGCACTTTGGACCCATATGAGTAATGTTTTTTCTCATTTTCTTTCACCTTTTTAGAGACTTGGAGCTTGGGGTTCGTGTTTTTGGGCATTTTTCTTTTATTTTTAAGCTTGGGTAAGCTCTAAATCCCTATTTCAATTATTTTTCTTCAATTTTTATCATTTAAATCTTGTTTGAATATGAATTTAAAGGTGGAATTTGGGGCATTTTAGCCCGGAATGCCCAAATTAGCATTTCTTCAATTCAAACCCCAATTTCAATCCATATTCACTTGGGTTTTCTTGTATGAGTTTCTTTAATCCTAAAAAATATATTTTTGGACTAAAATTTTGGTTTTTATCCTTCTTTTTCAAATACCCATTTTGAGGGCCTGTGTTGATTCCAATTCGAAAATGGGCAAACTGGGTATCATTGACTCTTTTTGATGTGTAGATTCTATATTTGTGTATTTTTAGCTTATTCTGGGTCTTCTATTTTGGTTAAATCTTGGTGTTAAAGGCTTATTGTACCAGTCACAACTTTTGAGGTTGGTTATGACTTAAATTTCTTTAGACTAGGTTGGGTTAGTTAATAATAATGTGAAAGCATGTTATGGGTATGGGGTTGTATCATGAAAAATGTGTTTAGGTGATTTATGTGCACGTAGGGGGGCCTATATGGATAATATTCGATGATTTTGAAACATTATATGTTATATGTGACTGTATGATCTTATTACTGGTGTAGGTATATGCATGTTTGGTATGTATGTTTGGTTGCACTCTTTCTGGTGAGGAAAATCATAGATTATGGGATTTATATAGTATCAATGACCTTTTTCTTGCATATTTCACTTGATGGTTTCTGGATTATGTTGTATCATAGATGGTTGGTTGACTTAAGTGGATTTTTGGCTAACATGGTTGGTGTATTAGCAGGATATTGGGAATTGTCATTTTGGTTGGTTGTGAGCATTACATCCTCATATCATATTCATTCATGAAACATTGTACCACTATGGAAATAAGGGCTTTTTCTGACAGAAAATGTGACATCATTAAAAACTCTCTATCGACATATATACCAGAGAGGAGTTATGGATATTGGTTGTTTATGGATTGACTAACTCCCTATTGGTCATACCTGGAAGCACATCTTAATAGGTGTATACAAAGGTTGTGCGATGCCCTTCTGTATTACATCATCATCATCATCGCAGTCGTCAATATTATCTTCATTGAATTCCAAATATTATGCTTATTCTGATATTATACTTCTGTTCTTGACTTGATATTTGTCCATTTGTTCTATCTTCTGATACTTGTATTTGATGTAGGTGTACATTTGTTCTTCCTTTCCCTACCTATATTTGTTATGTGTGCAAATAGTAGAACTGTTAGTGGAGATGGTGTGAGCTACTGTTGGGGATATTTTGCAGGTGATGTGCCCATAGTTTGTGTTTATTTTATTTTCTACTTTATGCAGTCGGCATATGATACCTACTAAGTACTAGTGGACCATGCTCATCCTTAATGCGCCCTTTCGGTGCAGATCCAGGTATGAGTGCACTGCACAGATAGCTGATTCAGACAATATTTGGAGTATACTCGAGGTAGTGGACGTTCTATGCTTCAGGAGTTGGCCTACTACCTCTTACTATCTATTTCATATCTTATTTAGTATTTTGAGTCATATCGTGATTCTTTTCAAACTATTATTGTATCTTTGACATTCGAGATATATTTAGTAGTTCTTACACTGTGACACCAGGTTTTAGGATTTAGTTTGGTATCTTGAATTGTATTTCCACTATTATCATGTTTGTGTGGTTTGGCTTTGCTCTAGAATCCTTACCTTGGGTTTTTAGTATTGATTTCCTTTTTATATCAGTTTAGGTGATAGACTTACTTGTCAAGGCTTGCCACGACAAGTGCCATCATAACCTTTGGTTTATGGGTCGTAACAAATTGGTATTAGAGCATCCAGGTTTTCATTGTATCAAAGGTGTAAAAATAGGGTGTCTAGTAGAGTCTCGTGGATCGATACTGTGAGACCATGCAAAATTTTGATAATTTTATTTTTGACCCTACCATGTGCATAGTGTCGATTTTTGACTTGAATTATGTTTAGGGATGCTAAAAGGGTGTTTTAAAAAGTTTTGAAATTTTCGTAAGGGGTCGGGGTCATTTTGAAATCTTGAGGTAGTGGGGATCCGCAATAGTGGTGTGCCACAGAGGTTAGCCTCTGCAATAAGGGCGTGGCACATAGGCTACCCTCTGTAGTAGCAACGTGCCATGTCGCTATGTTAAATTCATTCAGTTTTTATTTTATTCACTTGGGGTGAGAGGCTTTTGGTCTTTTTACCCCTTGCATGACCTTATAACATAAAATAAACCCCCTTTCCTTCAGTTTTCAATGATATAAGTCCATTCTTCTCTCCTCTAACTCTCAAGTCAAGAACATTCAAGGGTTTTACAAGAAATTCATCCTGCAAGCTCCAAGTTTTATTTTCTCTTCAATTTCTTTGGTATTTCGGGCATGTTTCTGTTTCTCTAACTTGAATTATATTATGAAATAAATTGATTGGATATTCCAGTCATCTTTATGTGGTAAAAGATAGATTGAAACATCATATATCTTCAACACAGTTTTTGGCTTATACAAATCACAACAATATGACCCTTCTGAAAATTCTTGTTGTCCAACACCGCACAAGCATGTGCACATGGCATCTCATCGAGTTGAAATGCATTACATGAGCACGTTCTTTCCTTGAGGCAAACGATGAAGTGCTTTTGCTTGTCATACACCGTGTACACATATTCTGTGGCTGGTACAACCTGATATCAAAAAGATCAAAAAGAAATATGTAAATGTACTGATTTTGCACTAAAAATACATATGCAGAATACATCATATTTATTGAGATTTTAAATACATATGCAGTGTTAAGATTTTTCAATAAAGAAATACATATGCAGTATACATAATATGTTTTTTAATTTTATGTTGTATAGGTTTTCATTAATTTAGAACTTAATGCAATAAATTCTATTAATTATGTTTTAATAAGTATAAATACCATAAATCTAAAAGATCATACCATCATACAAGTACACAAAGCCTCATTCTCTTTGAGTATGCCATTAAAATTTTCAATGAGGGTTGTGAATGTATATGAAGCCTCCTGTCTATTTTCACAATTCCATTTTCCAAACAGCAATCAAACTTCTTCTAGAAAATCATAAATCGATAGTCTCTAGCTGATACAAGTACTCCATTTATTGACTCAGCAATGTTTGAAGTCAAAGTCCATCCTCGGTGAACTGTTGCATAGGACCTAGCCCACTTTTCTTAACTAGCCAATTCCAAATATTTCTTTACCCTAATATCAACTGCCTCAACCTTTTCCATTAACAGGTGAAATTCTGACTTTGAATATGCTTTGGCCATTGTATAAAAAATCTTTGATAATGCATCGTGTGACTTTCTGTAAAGTTTTTTCACGTTCCCCCTAGATTCCACATACATGCATAATGTGGAACATCTTTGTACACATCACTAACAGCCTTTATGATGCTTGGATTCCAATTAGATACAACACACATATTTTGTCTTTCTCCGTACGCTTCTTTTAAATTCTCAAAGAACCAAGTCCAAGATACATCATTTTCAGAATGAAGCACACTATATGTCAAAGGGAATATATGACCTGTATTTATAAAAATATTTTGCACAGTCAGATAAAAATACATATAGTAACTACATATGTATTTATTAAAACTTCAAATAAAAAAAACAGTATATTTTACCCAAAAATAGTATCAATTACATATACTAAAATGTAAATGTACATCACAAACATACATTATCAATAATACATGTTTCATTCATGAAATTTTGGAAATATACGTAATTATATATATATATATATATATATATATATATATATGTATGTATGTATGTATGTATGTATATACTCCCTCTATTTCAAAAAGAATGACCTAGTTTGACTTGGCACGGAGTTTAAGAAAATAAAGAAGACTTTTGAATCTTGTGGTCCTAAATTAAAGTTATGTCAAATGTACCGAAATGCTCTTTAATCTTGTGGTCTTAAACATGCCATGTGGAAAGTTGAATTTAAAGTACTGCAAAAAAGGAAAGGGTCATTCTTTTTGAAACAGACTAAAAAGGAAAGTAGGTCATTCTTTTTGAAACGGAGGGAGTATCAAATAGAGATTTTTATTTTCAAGTGATATACAGAAATACAAATAAACATACGAGCAGGTCTACAATGTAAATTTAAAATGATACTAACCTTCTCCATCCATCGTACATGTAGTTACAAATGTCCCAGTATACATTCCTCTCAGATGACTACCATCAACAACAACGATAGGTCTACAATGATCGAATCCTTTAATGAATGCACTTAGAGCTATAAATACATATGAGAACTCATTCTCATCCGTCTTCTTCATTCCTATATATGACTCAGGATATATACTGTTCAAAACATATAAGTAGGATGGTAATTTCCAGTAAGATGCTGATCGCTTACCCCTCAACTCTTCTAACATACTTTCCTTGGCCCTCCAACATAAAGTTTATGTCAAATCCATACCAAAATATTCCTTCATGTCATTTTTTATTTCGGTCGCACTGTATTTTCATTTGTATTTTCTGAATTTTTGTTTAACCATACCACCTATCAACATACTAGTAGCATGCACCTTTGGATAGACCTTGTCTTTCACCAGGAAAGTATGTTAAGGCATGAATTCTCTTATTCTAAACATTCTAGAATCTCCCATACCAGATGCATGACATAAAAAATCACAGTTCTCTGATTTGCAAACCAATGTATAATTGCGTCCAAATATTTTAATATTATCAAAATACATATCCAAACTAATTTTAAACATGATCTAAATGATATAGAATTTACATACCATTTCTTACTTGACCTTTCGCATCGAGTTAGAAATTTCTCCCTAATTGTATAATCCTTCAGGACTAACTTTAAAATTTTTTTGGACAAGTAAACTTGGTCTTCCTCAATATGCTTATGATGTGGATTTGAGATAATCAACTGAACCATATCCATCTAAAATACATCTAATGCTGTTGTATTTTCAGAAACCACCAAAGCTCCTTCATTAGATGTATTTAACACTGTTTGCAAGTTGTTACACACGGCTCTTCTTTGTACAACGCATTCAGATGAACTTGCAAAGCTGCTCCTTACAACTTTCTCCAAAATGCTTACATATAAAGGAAGGAAATTCATGTCTTGTACCTTTTTTCTGCAAAATTATCACCTTTAATCCATATCATTATGTATTTGTATTTGCCCTGCATTACCAGTGATTTGATATTCTACTAGAATACGTTTGCTTGTTAAGTCCACATCTAAGTGAGATGCCAAAACATCGTGTAGCTCAACGAATGATGCTGTTGTGCTCAACAGTATAGCATTAGTGACGTATTCTTCATAGGTTTTTTTTCATACGTCCACCTTCCTAAGTGCTTCATGAGAACTGGTATGCTTCCTATTTCTAACTAAATTAACCCAAATTAAACAAATATACATAGTTTAGATAAAAAACCTTAAACTATTTACACAACCAACAACTACAATCAAAAATTCATTTACACAACACTTGGTAAACTTAACATACAAATACAACAAAATTTTCCATTCAACGTTAAATACAATCAAATCCAAAACCACCAGAATCGAACACAACCAAAAATATATAAAAGAACTTTTCAGATATAAACATATACTCTCAAATTCCGTTAAGCAAAACTTCAAAAAAAAATTCACCAGCTCGAAAAAACTGAATTCTATTTGTTTTTTGTTCTATCAGTTCATATGAGCCAACAACAACATTAAAAATACATTTATAAAATATTTGTTACACTTAACTTAGAACCAGAGTAAATTATTCCAGCCTAAATAGAATGACAAAGTATCTGTTTAATGCAAAATACAACCAAATACAGAAATTCCTTAATCGAACACAGCTAAAACATATATAAAAGATATATTCATATATATAGTTTTATTCTCAAATTCCAACAAGCTAAACTAGAAAAAGATAGAAATTGAACAGCTTCAAAAACTAAATTTGATCGTTTTTTGTTCTAGTTGTTCAAATTAGTATTGCATTAACTTTAACTCAAATTTTTTTAGAAAATACTCATAAACGATCAATACAAAGCAACACTGAAGATCAATAGAAAAAACTTCAGCAAAGCAGCATAATTAGATCAATACAAAAACGATCAAAATAACAAAAAATGATTCAAAAAAATTGATAATCACAAAAAAAAATAATTCATGCCTTCAAAAACAGTTAAGGATGAATTTACAACTGATAGTTGAATTCCAAAATATTACCCAGAAGAAGGTAATGTTGATTTTTGAATTAATACAAGCTGATTGTTCAAACTAATATTGAGCAGCCAAAAAATTCACTTCAATTTGATTGTTCAATTACAGCAAAATTGAAGTTTCAGGTTAATTTGAATTAGATTTTTTTTTGGAAGAAACACGTTTCTGAAATCATTTTTTTGAATTTGAATAGGATTGTTAGCAAATAACGGAAAACACATGATTAATGAGGATTTAATGGGATTGTAATCTTCACAGTTAATTTAAGGTGATATTATCATATTTAAATCTGTTAATTATGGGCAGTAAAAACATTTGTATTTGTATTTTTATAGCAATAGTTTACAAAAATATAAAATACAACTTGCTATAATATGTAATTTTGAAAGTGTTGTTATGAATCTCATAATTAAGGTGCTAAGTATGCTATTTCTGAATTTTTTCCAAGGAAATATACGTACATATACACGTACAATACAATATAGATATACAATTCTACATAATATACATATAACATATATACACTAAATATATACTACTTTAGAAAATATATACGCGTGTATACTTTAAATAGATACTAGTTTAGATTCTATAGGAAATATATGCACATATATATGTATAATAATATATATATATACTATTCTACATAATATACATACAACATATATACACTAAATATATACTACTTTAGAAAACATATACGCATGTATACTTTAAATAGATACTAGTTTATATTCTATAGGAAATATATGTGTATATATATATATATATATACGTACAATACAATATATATACTATTCTACATAATATACATACAACATATATACACTAAATATATACTACTTTAGAAAACATTGAAAATATATACACATATATGTGAAATATATACTACTTTAAATAGCACTTGAGAGTTGAAAGATATATACATTACATATTATAGTACTTTAGGAAACACATATACAAGATTACAATGTATGCTATTTAATATAATAATAGTTGAAGTTTTGAACATATATTCATTATATGTTTTCATTGTATTTTAACTTAAAAGATATTTATTTTTTCATTATGTGTATATATGTTTGTTATGTTTATTACTTAGTGTAAAGTTTGATAGTAATATATTAAAAGTAACATATTATACATTACTTATCATACTACTTTAGAAACTTATACACATTAAATATATATTATTTTAGTCTATAGAAAATATAGAGACATATATGTAGAATATATACTACTTAAAATACCACTTGAAACAATATACATACAACATGTATACACTATATATATATACTTTAAATACCATGTGTATATATGTTTGTTATGTTTATTACTTAGTGTAAAGTTTGATACTTTGATAGTAATATATTAAAATTATTTAATTCAAATAAGAAATTCAATTTAAATGAAAAAAATTACAAAGTAAGGAGTGAATGAATGTTGTATTTTATTGATTGGAAAATGATCCAAAACTTATAATTTACATGAATGAAAAATTACAAATTTTACATCATTTTTTCCAAATTGTTCATGTTAATATTAACGGGAACTGCCATAGGATAATCAAAATCAATGGTGGCAAAACCATGCATTGGACTTGATTGTGTTGAGTTCTCCCTTGAAGTCAGAATTTCTTCAATATTCTATTCGTCTTTCTGCTCCACCTCCATTCCTTACTTTCTTCGTTCCGCTCTAATCCAATCTCCAAGGCAAACTACAACATTCATAGCATTTCTTCCCAATGAGTGTCGGTTATCTCCAAGCTGTTGTCGTCCCTAACTAAAAGAGCTCTCTGATGCAATAGTTGGCATTGGAACATTCAATATATCTCTAGCTAATCTTGAAAGCATAGGATATTGTCTTTCATTATTCTTTCACCAATTCAATGCGTTGATCCTTGCTCTACGATCCTCTATCAGCTATCGAAGATAACACCTAAGCTCTTACCGATAATTTGTTGTGTATGTTGTTGATGGAGCAACCCTGTCCCAAACATTTAAATCATAAAACTAATCAGGAAAATCATTATGTGTTGGCCTTTTAGAAGATGATGGCTCCTCGGGAGCTTGAGGAGCGACAGTTAGAGTGATGTTTGTCAGTACAGCTACATCAAATAAATCGACATAATGGTTATATAATGCTTCTATGTAAATGTTCCCTCAGTCATAGTCGTAAACAAACCTGACTTTTCTTGAGTCTCTATCTCTAAGGAATTATAAATAACAGTACTAAGGCTGCACATAGTATTATATTTCATGCATGAATTTAGTATAGCACCAACCAATTAAATTGGGGGAAGCGGGAAAAAATACTTTTTAAATTTAGCAAACATAGCACCAATAGCTTCTTTGTAGCCTTCTCTATCCTTATATTCTTTAAGAAAAGAAGAAATGTCGGCCAAATAAAATAAAATATTGCAAATAGTAGGATAATAAGCACCAAAAAATTCAACCGTAGCTAGATAAAATCTTTCCAAAAACTTAACATGATCATCAATTGCAGTCCAATCATAACCATATAGCATACACTCAGGAAAAGAACCACAAAATTGATTAAAATTCATTGTAATAGGAACTTTATAAGAAATACAAGTTTTTAAATAAGTATAACTAGCATTCCATCTAGTATCACATTCTTCAGGCATTAATATCGGTCTAAGTTCATTTTATTCACATTTAACCTTAAATTCTTTCACTCTACCTCTTCGATTATTTCCTCAAATAAAGCCAACAGCAAGCCGGAGCTTTTCAATATAAAGCACAAAAAATTCAAGGCCATCTTTTATAATTAAATTATATATATGACAAGCACATCTAACATGAAAAATTTCAGGTAATAACGGCGAAAATTCAGCTTTTAACTTGTCAATAGCATCCTTGTTGTTAGATGTATTATCAAAAGCATTACATAAATTTTTCTTTCAATACCATAATATTCTGTGACTTTAGTAATAGATTCCAAAATAATTTTTCTAGTATGTCTACGATCTTCATCATACAAAAAATCTAGAATACGTTTTTGCATAACAAAATTACTATCTATCCAGTGACAAATAATGATTAATTAATCATTTTTATTAATGGCACGATCAAGATCAGAAGTTAGAGCAATTCTACATTGAATATTTTTTTTATAATGTAGATAAATAATAAACATATTGTGCATGGAGTCTAAAAATATCGCCCCGACAAGTACTTCTAGGAATACCATTAAACATGGGATTATAAATTACTTGAATATAATGAATAAAAGCATCAGAAGAAGCAAAAGTGAAAGGCAAACAACCCACGACTATCATTTTTGCTATTTCTTCCCAGTCCTTCATTTTATTATAATTTTTAGTTAATTGACTGGTTGTTGGGTTCAATCTAGTTTTTGTTGGACCACCAACAATCTCAACACCTTGTGCAATAAATAACTCTCTAGACTGTCTATCTCTTAAATGTCTCATCAATGAATCCGTACCCCCTTTATTGCCTCCGATTTTATGCTCATATATAATTTTGCCAATATTGGATTATACCTTAATTTCTCCATCTATTTTTGAAAAAAATTCTCATGCAATAATAGTTTTTCTATGAGCTCTTGGGGAACGTAGAGGAAGGGTGTAATATCCCGGAAAATGTTTCGTTGAAATTTTGTACGTAAACGTGTTGGGTTCTATCTTCTAGAATGAATGATAAATTTTCCACGCGGAATATCTTAGATTATGAACCACCATTGCGTAGAGTATCGAATAATATTTCCAACGATATATGGATCATCCAAAACGGACACCCAAGCGATGAGTTATGAACATTCCAATCGAACCGTGAATAGTAGTGAACAGTAAAATGTGCAGGAAAAAGTATTGAGGCCTGACGTATTTTTGCTCCAACTTTAAATGATCATAACTCCTTGTACATAATTATCTGGGTGATCTAATATATATCAACGGAAAGCTATACGATTCTTATTTCCAATGAAATTGGTTTCATCCAATTTGTCTATCAGAGCAAAGAGTTATGGTCGATCTACTTCAACCTATCAAAAGCGAATTTTTAGGTCAGCTTCAAATGATCATAACTCCACATAAATAATGATCTGGGTGAGATACTATATATCAACGAAAATATATGAGAGTTCTCTTTCTAATGAAATTAGTTTCATCCAATTTCGATATCGGAGTAAAACGTTATGGTTGATCCACTTCAGACTATCAAAACAGTCCACCAAAGGATAGATTCAAGAATTATTTGATTTTTAGGGGCGTTTTGGTCATTCCCCCCACCCAAAATCCATCCAAACCCTACATTAAAGCCTATTAGAAGCATTATATGTTATATTTTATCAAATTCCCTCAAAAAGAAAACCCTAAACTCCTACATCCAACTTTAAGAACCTCCAAAGTTCACCATTAATTCTGCAAATTTATTCAAGATTCCAAGTTCCTAGTTCAAGAACTCCAAGAACCATTATTCAAAGTCACGATTAACATCTCAAAAATGAGTATCGATCTAAAGTTCATCATTCAAGGTATGTGGAGTTTTTCAACAAGAACTCTCTTTCATTCTTGTGTCCAAAAGTAATTTTCTTCACAAAGGCATGATTTTTATTTGATTTTTTACGAATTTGAAGCATGAACCCATATATTATGATGATTATTATGAAATCTTGATGTTTATAATTTTGAAAGATGAATTTACATATGTGGAGATATAAAATATGAATCTTGAATGATATTTATCATGATTTTGATATTTGGGTCGTGAATCCCCATTGGAAATTGCATTTTTTTAAAAAAGTGTGTGTTATAAGTACGTTGATGTCAAATATTAGAGATATTTTGAATGATTTGACCTTTTGGTCTTAATGGAGTTGTTTTGAACTAGAGTGTGAAAGAAATCCACAACGTGGTTGATTTTGATAGATGGGAAGCATGATGGCTCCCGATGTATATTTATATATTACTAAAATTGTTTTGTTGTGGATTGTCTTTGAAATGGTCTGAGCTAAGTCTAGGAGAAATCTTTAGCACCGAGTGGGAGGTACAAAGCGACCTTACTTCCCTAGAACTACGTTCCCCCGTAGGAGTGAGCCTGAGGCTGATTTATATAGTGATCACTAGTTTGTGTAGATTTGATATTGATAGTCCTACTCTGATGGCAAGCATAGGACGGCTCTCCCCAACATGGGTTGTACGTTGGTATCCATGTAGCTCACATGGTTTATGTCGGTTATAGGATCTCCCAGCGTGTATGTGTTTCCTTGTGTCTATGGTGAACAGTGAAGTGATTTGAAAGTGGAATTGTGAAAGTTATTCTTTCGAAAGATTTAAATGATATTTACATTATGAGAATTGATATTCTTGTTGAACTAAAAGTGCTTGACAAATTATATGATGACTCACATGTGTTATTGTACTTATTTCATCCTCTCATGATTATGATGATTTTCTTCGGGCTATGTGAGTCTTTCATACATCCTGCATATTTCTTATAAATATTTATGATGATGATGTTTATAAAATTCCATACACCCCCATATACTCAGTTCCTTTCTATGGTACTGACCCACATCTTCGGATGTGGGCTGCATTTTCTCGGAATGTAAGTTCAGGTGCTTAGTTCCAGGTTCAACAGTGATTCTTTGGGCACGCTATTCTACATGCTCTATTGTGGTGAGTCCTCATGTTTTGAGGACGTGATGTCTGATGTTGGTTTCATGGAATTGTTTACATTTGATAACTGAGAATGAGTCAGTTGGGGCATGTCTGAATGGCTCGCTGGTTTTATTGATTTTCTTAGAGACTTGTTAGACTAGTATAGATGTTGGGAGTTGACTAATAAGTCATATTTTGTTATCTTTCTAAAATTCTTTTATTCTTGGATGATGATTACTCTATTGATATTTGAGGTTTATTTATGGAAACCCCGATGATTTATGTTGAACTGAATAAAAATGGATCAAAGGATTAGCTTTGGGCTACTTGTAGCCTCAAGAACCGTGTGACGCTCCGGGTCCCATTTTTTGGGGCGTTACAAACTTGGTATCAGAGCTTAAGCTTTTAAGGTATCCTAGGGAGTCTGACAAGCGGCGTTAAGTAGAGTCTTGATCATCGGTGTGTAGCGCGCCACATCTATGACCAAGAGGTTACAAGACGTTTTAGGAAAAAGTGTGATTTCTTCTTTCAGAAGTCTATCATGCTTAAAGTGTCTCTCTCTGCTATTGATTCATGCTCTCCTCTTTTAGAAATATGCCTCTACGTCGAGCGAGAAGAAATAATGATGGTTAGCAAACTCAACCCGCTGACCCATTGAATGAAAACATGTCTCATGCTGAAATTCAGGCAGCCTTTCAAGCGCTGGCCTAAGCTGTTACTGCAAATATTCAGGCCAACCTAGCCCCAGCTCCACAGTAGCAGGGAGGTGATTCAGCTGCTGCCAGGATCCGTGACTTCATGCGGATTAATCCGTCAGAATTCTATGGGTCCAAGTCTGATGAGAATCCACGATTGTTTTTAGAGAAGGTATGGAAGATTACTCAGGTGATGCATGTATCTGAGGAACATAGTGTGGAGTTGGCTGTGTATAGGTTGAAAGACCTTGCTTATGACTGGGTTGTTGCTTAGAGAAAAGGTAAAGGTGAGGGAGCTGTCCGTACAACTTGGCAAGAGTTCCAGGATGCATTCCTAGATAAGTTTTTCCCTTTGGAGATTAGGGAGGCGAAGGTGGAAGAGTTTATGAACCTGAGACAGGGCTCTATGACTGTTAGGGAGTACTGTCTAAAGTTCAATTAGTTGGCCAAGTATGCTCCTGACTTAGTGGCTTATAATCAGGCTAGTATAAGTAAGTTTGTGACTGAAGTATCTAGTTATATGGATAAGGAGTGTAGGTCTGCTATGCTGAATAGTGAGATGAATCTTTCTAGGCTAATAAATCATGCCCAACAGATTGAGGCAGACAAGATTAAGGAGAGAGATAGAATGATAAGGAATAAGAGAGCTAGATCCGAGCAGCACGGATAGGGTCAGACTAGATCGCAGGGAGGGAGTCACCCTCAGTATTAGTATCGTTCATCTATGCCAGCACCGTCATCTACTAGTGATCCCATACCTAGAGGTAGGCAGGAGTAAGGTAGCAGGTCATATGCATCTAGGTCCCAGTACAGTGCTGGCAGTAAGCAGACTCATCCCTTGTGTCCTAAGTGTGGTAGGGCTTATTTGGGTGAGTGTTGGGGTGAGAAGAGGGATTTTCTGGTGTGGTGACATGGGTTACAGAGTTAGAGATTGTCCACAGGATGGACAAAGGCATCGTGACTATCGACCTAAGACCCAGACTCAGATTGTTAGTGCTCCAGTTCCAGCGACTCGCCCAGCCCCAGCTCAGGGTGCCTCTTCTAGCAATGCTGGCGGGCAGCGCCAAAAAAAATTCTATGCTTTACCATTCCGCCAGGAATAGGAGGACTCTCCCAATGTTGTTACTGGTATGCTTCGTATATTTTAGTTTGATATGTATGCTTTGTTGGATCCTAGATCCAATTTCTCATATGTTACACCTTTGATTGCTGTGAATTGTGAAATGAGTCCTAAGATTATTCCTGAGCCTATCCTAGTTTCTACCCCAGTAGGTGATTCGATTGTTGCCCAAAAAGTGTATAAAAGGTGTCCTATTACCGTTCTTCATAGAGTCTTGTTGGCTGATCTGATTGAGTTAGACATAGTAGATTTTGATGTGATTCTGGGTATGGACTGGCTGTATTCTTCTTATGCCTCTATTGATTGTCGGACCCGAGTGGTCAAGTTTCAATTTCTGGGTGCATCCGTGTTTGAGTGGTCTGGGCATTCTGTGTCACCCAAGAGTCATTTTATCTCTTACCTCAAAGTTAGAAAGCTTATTTTCAACGGCTGTATTTACCATTTGGTTAGAGTC